>NC_137041.1:1671403-1763903 GCF_032717465.1 Coenobita brevimanus | reverse complement strand
CCTCCACTTTCTCAGGATCTCTCCAAACCTCTTCCTTCCTCCACGTCTCTATCTTCTCTCCACGCCCAATCGCTTCTTGAAAGACTCTCGCTCTCTCCATTTCTGCCCGACCTCTTTCTCTCCTCCATCTCCTCCTACTCCTTCCTTCGCGTTTCTCCCAACTCTCTCCTCGCTTCAGTCTCTCCTTCAAGTTCTACTCCTTTTTCTCACGTCTATTCCTCCGTTCTCTCTTCCCTTCCGGTTATTCGATTTCCTTCCATGTCCCTTCCCCTTCCTTCTTCTCTTCCCTTCCCTCCTTCCCCTTCTTTCGTCTCTCCCCTTCCCTTTTCTTCTTCTCTACTCTTCCCTCCTTCCCTTTACCCTTCTTCCTTATTACCTTTCTCCACTCTGCTTCCCTTTCTTTCCTCTCCCACACTCTCTCTTATCCTGACTCGTTTTAGCCCTGTTCCCTTTCCACCACTATCCCCCTCACCCTCTTTCCCTCCACTGCTATCCCATTTCCTTCCTTCTTCGCCCGACTTCCCTTTTCTATTCCCTGCCTAACTCCATTTTTTCCTCAACCTCTTCAAGTTCCTACCCACTTGCTCCCTTCCTCCCCTTTTTCCCTCCCCCATCCCTCACTTTCCCCTCCCTTCCTTCCACCCCTTTCCCTCTACTTCCACCTCTTTCCCACCCTCTCCACCATTTTTCCCTCCCTTCCCTTCCACCCTTTCCCTCCCCCTCCACCCTGTTTCCCTCCGTCCCTCCGTCGTTTCCCTGGAGTCAAAACACACAATTTGGTTCTGTCAGGTTGAGTGACAACATCGGCTGCGATTTCGGCGGTTCTTTATCGATTACGACCCACCACACTGTTGACAACTCCACCAGCCCCTTTGTTCCACACCCAGAGTGAGTGAGTGGGTGGGTGGGTGGGCGAGAAAGTGAGTGAGTCGGCGAGTGAGTGGTTGTGTGTGTGTGTGACTGGGTTCGTGAGTGAGTGGGCGAGTGAGTGAGTGATTGGGTGTGTGTGTGACTGGGTGGGTGAGTGATCAGTTGAGTGAATGACTAGGTAAGAGACTTTGTGAGTATAAGAATGATTTAGTGAGTGAGTGAAAGCGTATGCGAATGAGTGACTGGTTATGTGGGTTGATCTGAGTAGGAGTCAGTGAGAAAAAGCATATAGAAAGAAAAATGATGCTGATAGAGGGAGAGAAATGATGAAAGACTGACAGGCGAACTGGGTCAAAGAAGCAGACTGATGAAGGTGAAATGACGAAAGACAAAAACAAAAAAAGATTACTGCAGACAAAGGGGTGCAGAAGAGAAGCAAGACAAACAAGTGGGCGGGTTTGGTGTGTGTGTGTGTGTGTGTGTGTGTGTGTGTGTGTGTGTGTGTGTGTGTGTGTGTGTGTGTGTGTGTGTGTGTGTGTGTGTGTGTGTGTGTGTGTGTGTGTGTGTGTGTGTGTGTGTGTGTGTGTGTGTGTGTGTGTGTGTGTGTGTGTGTGTGTGTGTGTGTGTGTGTGTGTGAGAGAGAGATGACAGACAAAGACAACCATGGCATAGGGGAAAAGAATAAAACACACAGAAAAGATAAATATGAACGACAGGATATTAAAACACATACCACTCTCTCTCCCTCTCACTCTCTCTCTTTCACACACACACACACACACACACACACACACACACACACACACACACACACACACACACACACACACACACAGCCCTGCCAAGGAAGACAGAGCGAGACCAACACACCACCATACAAAGAAATATGGGCTAACAAGCATAGAGTGTAACGTCATCGCTTCTAATTATGTCCATAGGTAAACAAGGGCTATTTATCTCCACCCACTCCCTACCGAGACCTCAAACGGCAGAAGATGCATTTGGGAATAGGGAGAAGAGAATAGTATGATTTTTAGGGAGGGCAGGGAATGGGTAGGAGGAAATAATAACGATATGAGTAGGTTAAATGGATGGAGAAACATATAGACAGAAAACAGATAATGGTGTGAGGAATACAGAGGAAAGGGAATACGGAAAAGGAAGCAACTAACGATCAAAAGACAGATTAGAGGAGAGACAAATATAGATACACACAGATAGATATAGACAGAGATACGGACAGCCAGACAGATGCAGATTAGAGACTGATATAGGTATGGAGATAAAATGATAGGCAGATGGACTGATATGAATACAAAGAGAGGTAATGGAAGAAAATCGTCATCCTTGTAGTGCAGACCTTAAGAAACAGACACAACAGAAAACAACAAGAGAAACGATGTGACAGTAATTTACATCCGACGCTGACACGGACGACACTGAGGAGGGACACAGGCGAACAAGGACGGAACAAGACGGCTACACGCACGGGACATGGGGTACGGGAGAGGGGGAGGGTGTAGACGAAAATACAGAACAAGTTGGAAGGAACCAGACTGAAAGGCGTAGGAAACAGGACAGAGATGCTAAAGAGAGGCGCCTTCAAGTTGGGGCCTCGATGACTGGGTGGTGGAGCTGCCTGGTTATAAAAGGTCCCTCAACTTCCTCCCTCTCCCCTCGAAAGATGGGAAGAGTATGAAGAGGAGGAGGAGGAGGAGGAGGAGGAAATATTGGACAGTCAAGTAAAGAAATCAAAGAAAATAAAAGAAGGAAATGTGGAGGACAAGGAGGAAAACCAAGACGATGATAAAAAAAAAAAAAAGGAAAAAAGATGTGACAAAAAACATTTGGCTGAATAACCATCCAGGCCCTTTCAGATTAAAATACCAGGGTTGTGTGTGTGTGTGTGTGTGTGTGTGTGTGTGTGTGTGTGTGTGTGTGTGTGTGTGTGTGTGTGTGAAATGAGTGAGTGTGGTCATTTCCCGGGCCTCATGTCACCCCGGCACCTGGTTTCGCTCACGTCACATCTGCACAGAGATCTACCTGTCACAGTCATGGTAGAGAGGAGAGGAGGAAGACCTAGAGAAGAGGAAGGAAAAAGGAAGAGGAGGAGACGGAAGAGGGGATCGGGAGAGAGAAAAAGAAAGAGGGGAGGGAAGAAGAAGAGGCAGGGGAAGAGAGGAAGGGAAGAGAGGAGGCAAAGGAAGAGAGGAGGCAGAGGAGGAGAGGAAGGGAAGACAGCAGGAAGAGGAAGGGAAGACAGCAGGAAGAGGAAGAGAGAAAGAGAGAGCGTGAGGAAGCTAGAAACAGAGGGGAGGATGGAAGGAGTAAGGGGGAGGGAGACAGAGGATGGAAATGGAAATGGGGAGAAAAAATGAAGTCAATGAGAGATGGATGGGAGTGTGAGGGCGAAGGAGGAAAGAAGTGATGGAAGAATGAAGAGGAATAGTGGGGGAGGAGGAGCGGCAGCGTGAGAGGAGGAAGGAGAATGATAATGTAAGAAAGCAGGACGGACGGGAGAGAGATGGAGGGATCAGACGAGGAATGAAAGAGGAGGAGGAGGAGGGAGGGAAAGGCAAAAGCGAATAGCAGAGACAGGAGAGATGAGAGAGGAAAATAAGAAGAGTGAAGGGTAGGAAGTGGGAGGAAAAAGGAAGATGCACACACACACACACACACACACACACACACACACACACACAAAAGAGAGAGAGAGAGAGAGAGAGAGAGAGACGGATGAGAGCGGGATATAAGTTCGTCACAGCCAGTGCTTCTCTTACTTTGATGCTCATACACGCCTCTGTGTGTGTGTGTGTGTGTGTGTGTGTGTGTGTGTGTGTGTGTGTGTGTGTGTGTGTGTGTGTGTGTGTGTGTGTGTGTGTGTGTGTGTGTGTGTGTGTGTGTGTGTGTGTGTGTGTGTGTGTGTGTGTGTGTGTGTGTGTGTGTGTGTGTGTGTGTGTGTGTGTGTGTGTGTGTGTGTGTGTGTGTGTGTGTGTGTGTGTGTGTGTGTGTGTGTGTGTGTGTGTGTGTGTGTGTGTGTGTGTGTGTGTGTGTGTGTGTGTGTGTGTGTGTGTGTGTGTGTGTGTGTGTGTGTGTGTGTGTGTGTGTGTGTGTGTGTGTGTGTGTGTGTGTGTGTGTGTGTGTGTGTGTGTGTGTGTGTGTGTGTGTGTGTGTGTGTGTGTGTGTGTGTGTGTGTGTGTGTGTGTGTGTGTGTGTGTGTGTGTGTGTGTGTGTGTGTGTGTGTGTGTGTGTGTGTGTGTGTGTGTGTGTGTGTGTGTGTGTGTGTGTGTGTGTGTGTGTGTGTGTGTGTGTGTGTGTGTGTGTGTGTGTGTGGAAAAACATGGATACATATTCTGTACACTAACTCGGGCACGCTCACTTCAATTTCTCCCTCCCTTTACCTTCAACCGGTGATACAATTTATTTATATATACAGTACATACGATTTATATATACGCTATCTATCTATCTATATTTCTCGCCAGTGTTCTCGAAATGGACAAGCCAAGTTCTTTTTTAAATGAATTCTAAGTTAGACCTAATCCTAACCTGTTTTCCATTAACACGGAAAATTAGCAAGCTTTACAAACTGGTTCGATTTACTGCAACTGAAAAGACGACTTGTGAGGGAAAACGTACTTATCCTTAGCATCCACAAATTAATATATATACCGTGCTGTACAGGTAAGTGCATAAACAAACCACAAACTACCCTCATAAAAGAAAAGAGTTCGACGAATCTTAACCACTTCCTTCCTTGCCACCTCCCGACGATTTTCTTCAGTTTAGGAATGGCATATGGAGGTCAAATACAGGAGAGGACCAAAACCACGCTGCTCTGCTGGCCCCCCTAAAAAAAGTGAGGTCTGGGAGAAAAATACGATGCGTCAGCTCGGCCAGGGCAGGGCAGGCCAGCTGACGGTCATGGCGCTCAACAAGTTACTTACACACACACACACACACACACACACACACACACACACACACACACACACACACACACAGAATGGGGTGACTGCTATAAGGAAATGAAGACAGGAAGAGAACATACCATGCAAGAGAAAGGAAATGAAAGCAAGAGAGAAAGTAAAAAGCATGACTGGGGAAATGAACTGTTTTTACGTGTGTCAAATATACACTGGCATCATTACTTCAGTCCACCTGTGCCTCTAGGATACATCTGTTCGAAACACGTCAGGCATGAGAGTGTCGCGTGCTTAGTCCGGTGTTGCTGTTGTTTTCACCGGCATGATAACCCTCCTACCTGCCAACAACACTACCCCTTCTCTATTACATACATACCGGTGGCTAGCATATTCTCTCCCCTCTGTCCTCTCCCTCATCCCTTTCATCCCCTCACCCTCTCCTTCTCTCCCCTCTCCCTTCATTCTCTCATCCTCTTCTTCCTTTCTCATGTCCACCAACTCGATGTATTGATAGCGTGTTGTGTCACATGAATGTTATAGAATTCCCCTCCCCCCCACCCATCCCTTACTGTCCTCCTCCCCTTTCCCTTTACCTTCCTATCCCTTCCCCTGTTTCCCTCTCTCTTGCTCCTCCATACCCCGACAGTTTCCCCTCCTACTCTCTCCCCAACCTCACCCCTTCCCTGCTTCCCTCCCCCTCCTACTCTCCCTAGTTGTGTCCAAGTATGCAAGTCCGGCTGCGTGAGTATGCCCCGCGCCTCATCAATATCTATTATTACTCACTGCTGTTCAATCGCTTCCACAACCATCAGCATCAATCCCTAACCCACTTCCACTCAGCATTGACTTCAGTGTAGCTCATGCAGTCTGGCCCCTAGACTCTGAACTTCTGGCCAACTTTTAACTAAGTAATACGTATGTGTTAGTTTAGCTGCTTCCACATCCAACCTGAACTCCTGCCCAACTATTTCTATGGGCAATATTCTTCATTTTTATTACGTAGTGCTGAAACCAAACGACATTATTAAAACTCTCTCTCTCTCAGTGGAAAAAGGGAAACAGTTTGGCTACCTGGAAAAATCACCGCTTCCACAATACACTAAACCAACTGAGTGACTACAACATAATGCAATCCACTCCTGTTCCTACTTCGTTACCTCCAGACGATTTTAACCTTAACTTTCTTACTAATGAGATAAAATTTAAAAAGCTAATTACTGTCATTCTAAGTTTGTGAATTTTCTTCCCCCCCCCCTCTATCCCCGTCTGGCCCCACCCCCCGCCCCCCAAAACCTACAACCTCATTTCCTGAAAGTGTGTGGATATTTTGTGTGGGTATCGGCGAAGCGGCCATATGTTAGTGGCGGGAGGCGCGGGGGTGACGTGAAGGGGAGAAAAGGGGTGAAATGGGGGAGGGGAGGGGAGGGGTAGAACAGATGCAGTAGGGGCTAAAGGAGGGCGATCGAAAGGGGGTGAGAATAAGGTTCCTCTGGTGGAACTGAAGGGACAAGTGGTCACCGAGAGGGGTGAAGAAGGGGAGTCAAAAGGGAGGGGTGATAGGGTGCGTTGGGGTGAGGGGGATAACAAACCTAGGGGATGGGGTGAAAAATGAGAAGGATGCAAGACTGAAGAAAAGAGGTGGGTGGGCAAAGGAACGGGGTGAAGGGCGAGGGGAAGGACTGAAAGGGTAAAGGGAAGGGGGGAAGGGGAAGTGAAGAGGCGATGAACTGTGGGATTCGGGCAAGGAGAAAAGTCGTGCAAGCAGAAGGAAGAAGAGCAGAATACAAGAGAGAGAACAGGACATCAGAGAACAGGAATAAGGAGGTGGTGGGGATACGCTGAGAAATCTGACTCAAAGGGAAGGGAATGGAAGAGAGAAGAGTGTAAAATCTAGACCACGAAAGGAGAGGAATGGAGAAGAAGAGAGGAAGGAATAGAAGGCAAGAGGAAAGAACAGGAAACACGTGCCTTCCCTCCCCCAGTGCTCGAGTCTTGGAAGGAGGAAGGGAAGGAGAGAAGGAGGGATTACATGAGTCTGGAGGAAGACGAAGGGAGAGACGTGTGGGACTCGGGAGGAAAGATACGGTGGCAGCACAGGATGTAGGAGGGAGGGAGGGAGGAAAGAAGGAACGAAGGAAAAGAGGAAAAAGAATGACGAATGGAAGAAAGGATGGAGAAAAGGAAGGAATGAAGGACTGAGGAAAGACAGGTGGGAAGAATGAAGGAAGAAACAGATGAATGAAGGAAGGAGAGGAGGTAGTAGTCAACGAAGCATGAAGAATGAAGGAAGGAAGGAAGGATGGAAGACAAATGAGGGGAGATATGGGGAGAATAAAGGAGAGGATGAGACAGGGATGATGATAATGGAAAATAAAGAGAATAAATCATGTGGAGAATAAATCATGTGGAGGATAAAACATGTGTGAGAAATAAGGAGACAGAAGCTAAAGAATGATGGAAGAAATGGATGCAAAATAAAGAAAGGGACAGATGGAAGGAATTAGGGAATGAACGAAAGAACAGAGATAGGGCGAGGATGGAAAAAGAAGGAACAAAAGAACGAAAACTGGAACGCAGGAAGGAAGGAAGGAGAGGGATGAATGAGGAAGAGTGAGAGCAGCAGCCTACAGCCTCCTCAAACAAGACTCACCTTCCCCTGTGTTTGCCTCTTCAGAATCAGGCCCCAGGGAGGTGTCTGGGCCTTTCTCCTTTCTCATCCAATCTCTCTAGCTCTCTCTTATCCAATCTCTGCTACTCTTCTGCCTCTCTCTCCAATTTTTTCTTTCTTTCTCATCCACACTCTTCTGCTTTTACTCATCTCTTACACTCTTTGGTTTTATCTCCCACCTTTTCTGCTCCTGTCCTTCTTTTTCATCCATTAACTCTTTCGCCCTTCACCCTAATCTTCTGCCCTTTTCATCTTTTCCAGCCACACTTTCCTGTTCTTTCGCCTTTCTCACCACTCTTCTGCTTCTCCTCCTTTCCCAGCCACTGTTTTCTACTCCTCCTTGTCCACCCTTTCTCATACACTTCCTTTTCTTCCTACGACAATACTTCACTTACCTTAGTATCAACAAATCCTACACCTACTCAACAATGATTTAGACATTACTAAAATAATCCACATCAGCATTATAAGTGGCTTTTTTTTTTTCTTGGGAACAATCTTGCAGGGTCCCTAGCCTTTGGTTCCTTCTTCCTGGCATTTAAAATAAAAAAAAATCATACAACATTATCTATCTACCTATAGCCAGACCCCTTAAGCCCTTATGGAGTGGCCACAAACAAATCGCCTCCATGTTGCCCTGTCCCCTGCCACTGCACTGCCTTCCCCACAACTTACACACCCTCCTCTCCAACATTAACACCTCAATAACGCCATCCACCTACAACCTCCCCTCTTAACTAATAATCAATAACTCTACGCCAAACTCTATGTATTGGTTGCGTAAAAGGATATTCCACCATGGCCTGGACTCCATTCTTCTTGAAGATGACGATGCGAAGGACATTTCCGTAAGGCTGGCAGATGGTGTGAATCACGTCCTGTGGGGCAAAGGAAACACAGAGTTAGTATTATGTCGCAATCTCAAGACGCTTAAATAAACAGTACATTTATCATTCTAATCCTACTACGTAATTTAACTAGTTCCAAACAACTAATTTAATACGAAAGCAAACTTCACCCTACAGGAAAAAAAAAAAAAAGTTTCGATTTTTTCTTTTAGTGTGTGTGGATTTTAAAGACACAGTGATGCTACACACACACACACACACACACACACACACACACACACACACAGTCTTGTCACTTTTTTCCCCTGCTGCCGCCGGGCGATTACACTCAGCCTGGGACATCTCAGTGAAAGGGTGGTGGTGATGATGATGATCATATGATGACACTGACTCTGACGACGATGCTGATGACTATGACGACGAGGACTAACTATCTAGAGAATCCTAACTACTCTCTAGACCCTGGACTGACTGTGTGTACCAAGGACAGCGAAGACGACATTTAGCATCAGCAGCAGCGGCAATATGTTACGTATAATGGTGACGGTGTGGGCTGGGAGCATCGAGGAGGGAACAGAGGAGGGAACAAGGGTAGCAAGTTTAGCGATCACTCATGACAGGACACAACGGGGACTAAGTTTGTGATGGGTGGCCCTGGGAGGAGAAGGGGGATTAGGGGGGGACTAGGGCGAGGAGGGGGACAAGGGGGAGGGGGACTACGGAAGGAGGACAACCAGGGAGAGGAGGAGGATTGGGGGAATGGAAGGGTTTTTACCGGGGAATGGGGGCACGAGGGTCTACTGTGGGTGTCGCGTGTCATGTGGGTCAGGGGATGTCAAATTACACGTGGGTGAAGTGTAGGGATGTACTGGTGGGGATATGTGGCTGTAGGAAGATCAGGTAATGGACCAGGAAAGAAGGGACGTGAGTGTGAAGTGTGCGCTGGAGATCAGTGAGTACGTGAAAGGTTTACTGGGAGAGGGATGGGGGTGTTACTCTTGGCCTAATACTGCCATCTCTCCGTCTTTACTGCCGAGTTGTAACGATTGCCCAACACCGGAATACGAAGTTACGGCCTAATGAAGTGTTGTGAAAAGGGTACAGAGCCACAGAATTGCATTTTTCTGCCACTGATCTCCGTGAAATAAGCTGCATAAGGACGAAAATCTGGGCCAAGTTAAGGTGAAACAATATACCTGATTCGCTCTCCGTCTCTCTCTGTTCCTTCCAATCTGTCCACTCCCATAAAGGTCATCTGTTACATAAGACTACTTAAAATAGATATGCATTACCAGCCCTTCCCCCTACTCCCTCAATCTCTTTCCACTCTCTCTCTCTTCTTTCCACTTCGCTCTCACTTTCCTTCTGTCACTTTCTTAAACTGTCAATGCCCTACACATGACTTCTCAAAATAAACTTACATAACCATTTAACGATCCCCCCCCCTTACTCCTCAGACACAGGTGCTTTCTCCCCTCCCCTCCCCTCTCCTCTCCTCTCCTCTCCTCTCCTCCCCTCCCCTCCTCTCTCCTCCCCTTCCCTTCCCAGCTCGTTCTCCTTCTACCCTATCCACTCAATCTCGTACACAAGTCGATCTTAAGATAAACATGCATAATCTTTTCCTCTACTCTTCCCACCCCAAGACATCCCTTCCCCTTCCTTTCCTTTCCTCCTCCTCCTCCTCTTCCTCTCTCTCCTTCCCCTCCTGTCCTCCTACACCTCCCCCATGGATACGGATACTTTCCTTTCCTCCCCTCTCCCCCTTTCCTTTCCCCTTTCCTCATCCTATCCCTCTCTACTCCTCACCTTCCAATCACCCATCCTTAGATAAACACACCTCCCCTCCTTCTCTCTGCTCGCCACCTCCCTCTCTCCCCCACTCATGGAGAGATACCTTTTCTTCCTACACTCTCAAATCCCTTCCCCTCCCCCTTCCTGTCCCCCATCCCGTCACCACTTCTCCTTTGCGCCTGTCAATCATTCCTATAAATATTCCTGTTATTCCGTCACTCACCCGTCATTACAACACAGGGGAACATGTGGTGGCCAGCTATTCACACCCTCACCCCTCTCCCATTCGTTATTCTCCAGCATCTTTCCCCACTTCCTTTCTTTTTTTCCCTCTTGCCTTCCCTCCTTTGCTAGCATCTTTCCCCTCTTCCTTCCTTCTTTTCCCTCTTCCCTTCCTACCTTCCTTCTCTAGCAACTTTTCTCTCTTCCTGCATTCATTCATTCTGCATCATCCTAAAAATTTTCTCAGTCCACTTTCATTTTCTCTACTATCACATCAATTTCCTCTCTCTCTGTCTGTCTGTCTCAGCTAACTTTCCTTTCAATCTCTGTCTCATCCCTTTTATTTTCTCCCTCTCTTCCCACGGCCAATATCTCACCTCCCCCCTTCTATCTCTGCTTCCCTCCGTCACCGGCCCTCCCTCCCCTTGTCACTCCTCCTTCCACAATATCCTGCGCTGTTCCGACGGCCGGCATCCCGCTTTATTGACCCCAAACTCTTTCCTTTATTTTTACCAGAGTTTAGTTACGATGCAGCGAGAGTTTATATGGATTAGGGTACGTTACGACTCTTGTTTTCTTTATTCCAGTGCTTTTTCTTACTTGTACTGTATTCTTTTCGTCGTCTTTTTGCCCTTCTGTTTCTTCCAATCTTTCTACTCGTACCACCCCACGTCCTCCCCTTTTATTCTATCCCCTTCTCATTTGTTTATACTTAATCTTCCTTCTATCTCTCTCCTTCACTCGTCTTTCCCATTCTTTTCATTCCACTTCCCTCCCCCCATTTTCTCTCTCTATCTCCTCACTTCATTCTTTTTCATCTCCCTCTCTCCTTCCCTCTCCTCTTCTTACTTCCCTTCCTTCTCCAGCTTTCATCCTCTCCCTCTCTCTCCAGTTCCTTTCCATCTCTCCCCCTCATTCCCTTTCCTTCCCACTCCAGTTCCTCTGCTCTCTTCTCTCGCATTCTTTTTCCTCTTCTCCCTGCTCTCTCCTATTCTCTGCTCTCCCACTTCTCTCCTTACTCCTCCCTCCTGTTCTTTCCTCCCACTTCTCCCTTTCCTCCTCTCTCCTGTTCTTTACTCCCACTTCCCTCCTATTCTCTTTCCTCCCACTTCTCTCCTCTTCAGGCCTCTCCCCTCGACACTGAAGACCTAAATGTCTGCGAAAATCCTTATAAAATACTCTCATTTCATCGATTTCCCTGGTAACTCTCTCTCTCTCTCTCTTGCTCTCTCTCTCTCTCTCTCTCTCTCTTGCTCTCTCTCTCTCTCTCTCTCTCTTGCTCTCTCTTGCTCTCTCTCTCTCTCTCACACACACAAAACACCACCAAAACGAACATGCCGGTACACCCAAAACACAGACCAGTTTTCAAATATTCACACCCCCATAAAACAGAAGGCCACACATGTTTTTGGGGCGAAATATTGGAGGACTGTCGGAGTTTGGGGGTGGGGGAGGGGGGGGGATTCGGTGGGTGAATTAATACTGCTGGTCCTGTCGAAGTCCGGGGGAGAATTGTGCGTTTTTAAGCAATGGGGATGCGCGTGAAAAATTTATGCAAGTTTACCCTCGGTGCGTAAAGTTGGGGCTGGCTGGGTGGGTGGCTGGACTGGTTTGTTTTGTGTGTGTGTGTGTGTGTGTGTGTGTGTGTGTGTGTGTGTGTGTGTGTGTGTGTGTGTGTGTGTGTGTGTGTGTGTGTGATCTAATTCCAATCTTTTACAATTCTTTACTTCATTTTTTGTGTGATAATTTTCCTTCCTCCCATGTAATTCTTTCCCCCCATACCTCAACCATCCCCATTATTCTGCCATTCTTACTCATTTTTCCCCCCATTACCACCCTCCCTGCCCTCCACCCCCATGAGACAATTAGGGCGGGTCATGTAACAGTGTGTCTTAACTACAGGCTCTCTGGGGACGAGTGCCGTGTGGAGGGGGAAGGTGAGTGGAGATGAGAGATGGGAGGGGGGAGAAGGGAAAGGTGAGAAGGGAGGAACAGGGAGATGGCATGAGAGGTTTGGGGAGGAGAGACGACTGGGTGAGGACAGGGGGAGGGAGATGAGAGGTGTGGGGAGAGGGGAGATGAGAGATGGGAGAGGGAAGGAGGAGGAACAGGGAAAGGTGGGGTAAGAGGGGAAGGAGAGGACATGAGAGTCGTGGGGAGCTGGGACGAGTGAGGACAGGGGGAGGAGGGAGATGAGAGGTGTGGGGAGAGGGGAGGAAGACGTGGGGTGCTTGGGGTGGGGTGAGGGAACGAGTAGGAGAGAGGAGGAAAGAAGAAGAGCTAGAGGAGGTGAGAAACAAAAGAAGTGAGAAAGAGAGTTGATATGCATGGGGGTGTGGAGAGAGAGAGAGAAGAGGGGAGAGAGAAGACATGAGGAAAGTACTGGGAGAGAGAGGAGGATGAGGGAGATACGAGACAAGGGAAGAAAAAATAGGAAAAATTGTGAATCAAGAGACAAAGCAAGAAGAGAGAAAAGAGGAAGAAAAAGGGTGGAAGTGAGACAAGACGAGAAAAGTGAGAAAGGGAAGAGAGAGAGAGAAGAAAATGAAGTCTTGGAGATGAGAGCAGACTAGGAGGAAAGAGGGAATGTCTGGTTGTGCTAGAGGGAGGCATTACACTGGTATGAAGACAAGGATAACGAGGGAGGGAAGGAAGGAAGGAAGGAAGGATGGAAGGAAGGAAAGAAACGAGAAGGGAGGGAGGGAAGGAGGGAAAACGAAGGCAGATACTTTACAAAAATTAATAGGAAAAAATACAAGACGAAAAATGGAAAGCGCATGAAAGGAAGGAAGGAATATAAAGGAAAACCGGGTAAGCAAAAACACAGAAGACGACAAAGGAGAAACCAGCTAAAATTCTCCTTTTGTCTCCCCTCTCTCCATCGCTATTCTCCCCCTCCTCTCTCTCCCTTCTCCCCCTCCTCTCCTTCACTTCTCCCCCTCCTCTCCTTCACTTCTCCCTCTCCTCTCCTTCGTTCCTTCTCCCTCCTTCCCTCCCTCCCTCAAGATAACTTGTCCTGTCGAGACACAATTGATCCCGGGAGGCCACGGAGGAACGACGGAGAAGAGAAGCGGAGGAAAAAGGAGAGAAAAATGTGGATGAAAAAGAGGAAATGTCGAGAGAAGCACGAAAGAGGTAAAGGAAAAGAGGAAAAGGTGGAGGAAAAGAGGAAAAGGTGGAGGAGAGGAGGAAAAGGTGGAGGAGAGGAGGAAAAGGTGGAGGAAAAAAGGAAAAGGTGGAGGAGAGGAGGAAAAGGTGGAGGAAAAAAGGAAAAGGTGGAGGAAAAAAGGAAAAGGTGGAGGAGAGGAGGAAAAGGTGGAGGAAAAAAGGAACAGGTGGAGGAGAGGAGGAAAAGGTGGAGGAAAAGAGGAACAGGTGGAGGAAAAGGGGAAAAGGTGGAGGAGAGGAAGAAAAGGTGGAGAGGAGGAAAAGGTGAAGGAAAAGAGGAAGAGGTGGAGGAAATGAGGAAGAGGTGGAGTGGACGTAAGAGAGCAGAAGGTGGAGGAGAGAAACTGGTGGAGGAAAAGTGGAGAGAAAATGTGGAAAAAAAAGGACAGAGCATATGTGGATGAACACGAATGAAATAGAGAGGAAAATATAGGAAATAGGGGTGGAGGGAAGAAGGAGGGAGAAGGTGGAAACAGGGGAAAAAAATAATGAGGAAAGATGGAGGGGAAAAGTGGAAGGAAATATTAGAAAATGTTAATCAGAAAGGATAAGGGAAAGTGATGGAAGAAATGGAGGGACAAGGGATGGTGAAGGCTGGATAAAAGGAGAGGAGTGGGAGGAGGAAAGGAGAGGGGACTGGTGGAGAAGGAAAAGGACTGAGGGAGAGAGGGATGAGAGGGGCAGGAAGCGAAGACGAGGTAGTGTGCAGGAAGGGTGGGAAAAAGGAGGGAAGAGTAGTGGAAAAGAGAAGAGAGGGAGGGAGACATGAGAAGGGCAAGGGAGAGAGAGGGAAGGAAGAGAAGGGCAAGGGTGAGAGGGAGAAAGGGAAGAGAAGGGCAAGGGAGAGAGAGGGAGGGAGGGAGGGAGGAAAAGGTAAGGAAAGTGAGGTAAAAGACGGGAGGGTCAGGAGGAACCACGCTGCCATTAACCTGATGAGGCTAGGAGAGGGACGGAAGGAGGGAGGGAGGCCTGGAGGTAAGAGGGAGACGCCAGGAGCGTGGGAGGGAGCAATGGAGGGAAAGGGAGAGGGAGAGAAAGGAAAGAGGGGGAAAGAAAGAAAGAATATTGGTGTGACTAAGGGGATGGGGGGAGAGGAGTGTGGAAGGAGGAAGGCACAAGTGAGAGCAAGAGATAGGGGAAAAGGTGGGAGGGAGGGAGGGAGAGAAGACAAAGAACAAGAGAGGAGGAAGCAAGTGCAGGAAACAAAAAATGAATAAGAGGAGTGGAAGAGAGAGAGGGAGTGCATGGAGGAGAAAGAGGGAATGGAGGAGAGAGGAAGAGAGAGAGGTGGAGAAAGGAAGAGGGGTGTGGGGTGAGATGTATTGATACAGGAGAGGAAAGGGAAGTGTGAATAATTCAGTACAGTAGTTGAGGAGGGTGTGGTTGTGTGGGGGAAGGAGTGAGGAAGGGAAGATAACGTGGAAAGGGGGAGAAAGAGAAAACGGGTGGGAAGGAGGGAGGGAGAGATGCAGGAAAGGAGGAAGAGAAGGAAAGGAACTATGGGAGACGAAACGAAGAAGATAGGAAAGGAGAAAAATCAAGAATACGACTGATGCATTGCAAGTGCGAAGGAGAGAGGATGGAGGAAAGAGTAACAAAGTGAGGAAGAAAGTAAGGGAAGCATAGGAGAGGAAAAATGAATGGGAGGAAGAAAGAAAAAAATCGAAGGAAGGGAAGGACGGAGGGTGTAAGTGGGCAAAGTAAACAGGTGAGGAAATCATCTCATCACACCTAAACGTTTATTAGCTAATGGCACGCACACACACACACACACATACACACACACACACACACACACACACACACACACACACACACACACACACACACACACACACCTCATATTTTACACCAACTCTTATTTTCACTCCTCTTCACTTAATATATATCACTTTCATCTTTACACAAACACGCACTTTCTTATTCCCCACCCCCTTTCGTTTGTCATTATTTTCACTCTCTCTCTCTCTCTCTCTCTCTCGTTTACATATTCTCCACTTACTATATTTCACATCAACTTTTATTTTCATTTCCTCTTCATACTACAAGAATTATTAACTGTTACATTGGCTTCCATTCTCTCCGTGTTAATATTTTTCACTACTGTTTTAAATGTAACTTCACCCCATTCCTTTAGCAGATGCACTACTACCATTCCCACCATCATCACCATCATTCCCTTCCCATAACCACTACACACCACCACCCAGCATCACCACAACCTAACCCCAAGACCACCACCACCACCACCACTTCAACCCTCCCCCAACAACCCTCCCTCTTCCCCCCCATCCACTATCAAGTTACGCGCCATTACACAAAAATTCCCTCCCATTTCTCTAAATTTCCCCACCATTCCTTCCTTCCCTCCTTCACAACACTTCTTCCATATTGTGCAAGGGGGAAGGTGGTGCCTCTCTCCCCGCCCTTACCTTCACCGCCTTGTTAAAAATCATCATCATCATCACCATCACCATCATCATCTCCATCACCATCAACGACATCTCCTACACTTTTATATGTTAATTCGTTCGCTATGTTTCAATCAATTAAATATGTATTTTGGCTGTTTTTCAGTACAGTTACGCATTTTGAGAGAGAGAGAGAGAGAGAATGGTAAAAAGCTTGAGGAAATGAAAACGTATACAAACGGACAATATTGTGTGTGTGTGTGTGTGATATGTACACCAACAAACTACACAGCTATGGAGACCAGTTTTACGGAAATATCCACACACATACACACACACACACACACACACACACATACACACACACACACACACATTTTCTATATGTTTTCGTTTCTTCAACATTTCATTGTTTCTTCACTCCTATATATTCTCTCTCTCTCTCTCTCTCTCTCTCTCTCTCTCTCTCTCTCTCTTTCTCTCTCTCTCGTGAACTGTCTCATCACCCGACTGTGACTTCTAGCAATGAGTAATGTCCGGAGGCTGAGTGTGGGGGGAGAGGGGGAGGAGAGAGGGGAGAGGGGGAGGAAAGGAGGGGAAGGGCAGGGGAGAGGGGGAGGAAAGGAGGGGAAGGGGAGGGGAGAGAGGGTGGAGGGAGGGGAGAAAGGGGATAGGAACAGGAGGGAGGGAAGGGGGAATGAAAGACCGGAGGAAGGGAGGAGTGTAGGCAGGAGGGTGAAGGTAAAGAGGAGAGGAGGGAGAGGGCTGGGAAGGTGGGGAAGGGGAGAGGAAGATGGGGCGAGAAGGGGGAGGAGGGAAAGAACGAGGAGGAGAGGGGGATGCTGGGGTAGAGATGAAGAGAGAAAAAGAAGGCAAAGGATAGGATGAGATGCAGAGTGGAAGGCGAGGCGGTGGAAGAATGAGAGCAAGGCAAGGGAAGGGGGGAGGGGAAAAAACAGGGATGGGAAGGGACAGGGAAGAGGAAGAAGAGGATAAAAGAAAGACTAATGTAGGGATTGGAAGAAAGACTGATAGACTGGCAAACAGATAGACTGATAAGGATTACGAGAGGGATGCTGAATGAGAAAAAAAATGATAAGACATTGAGAGGGTGGACAACTAACGATGATAATTATAGTGGAGCATTGAAGACGCGAAACGAGAAACAGTATCTCTCTCTCTCTCTCTCTCTCTCTCTCTCTCTCTCTCTCTCTCTCTCTCTCTCCCCTGTACTGGTAACTGTCTCCCATAGCAACACCCTTGAGACAACCCCGCTCCCCTCTCCCTGTGTGTGTGTGTGTGTGTGTGTGTGTGTGTAGCAAAGGCCTCTAGGAATGAAAGGCTTTGGGAGTTTAGGAAGGAGCTATGGCGTGGAAGTGAGTGGTGGAAATATTGACATTCCGCCTATCTCTCATCTAACCATATCTACCTATCCACTAACTCATCTACCTACCTATCCCTCAGTCTATCTTATTTATCTATCCACCCACTCATCTGCCTACCTGTCTGCCTAACTTCATGGCCGCTAGAATAGGCAGGCAGGCAGGCAGAGGCAGGAGTAACCATGACAACGCACCCCTGCCCCCATCACATCGCGTCAGCCAGGCATGAAGTGTAATTTTCCGGAGGTCGTCTCAGTTCTCAAATATATCACCATGGCAGCCTTGTTACTGCTACCATAACCGTCAACATCACTACCATAACCATCAATATCACTACCATAACCGTCAACATCACTACCATAACCGTCAACATCCCTACCATTACTACCACAACCACTCACAGCACTACCATGACCACCTGTACCGTCACACCTACAGCACTACCACCATAACTACCATCATTACAGATTATCTAAACTACCACCATCAAAACTACCAGCATCCCCTCTTCACCATCACCACTTCCACTACCACAACACCCAGTCCCCAATACCACTATCCCCCTACCACAGCCAGCACCACCACCACTACAACCACACCCATGCTGCCCCCCTCCCCCCGTCTCTCTTCCAAGCCACATTTACTAACACTACTACAACCAACTCCCTACCACAACCACCACTACAAAGAACCCCTTATCACAATTACCATCACCACCACTGCAGCCCTACCTCAACCACCACCACCACAATCAACCCACTACCACAACCACCACCAGCACAATCGACCCACTACCACAACCACCACCATCACAACCACACCCAGTGCCTCTCACCCTCCACTATGCTACAATTATGCTGCCACAGATCTATACCGGGGTTGTTGAGAGGAGGGGAAAAGCAGGAAGGAAAGAGGGAAGGAAGGGGGTGGAGGAGGAAGGCAGTGTGACGGAGAGAGGAGTGAAAAGAAGGTTGTGGGTAAGAGAAGAACAAAGACGGATAGGAGAGTGAACGAGAAGACAAGGAGAGAATGTATCTTGTGTAAGGATGAAGAGAAAGAGGAGGAAGAGAAGAAAAGAGGAGGAAGAGGGCAGTGAGCTCACAAATCTAGTGTGTAAGCATGTTAGTGTGAGGAGTGGACGGCGTGACAGTGAACCCGGCAGGCAAAGGCACAAGGGGTGTAATTACAGAGCCATTTGTGAGAGCCGCATGCTATCTCCACAGAGACTCACGCCAACACCACCACTACCACTAAGATAAACACAAGAGACTTTACAACCATTACTATTACCACGACCATCAACCATGCTACCATCAATACCACAACTTACTACTACTACTATCATCATCAATCAGTGCACAATATTGCCTTTTACATCCCTACCACAACCATAAACCCCTACTACCACCACCATTCGCTCCTACCATCAGTACCATTTCCTCCCTCCCGCAATCAATCACTACTACCACAACCCTACCATCAATTCTACCACCACTTGCCACCCTTGACCATCAACCACTGCTATCACCATTATTACCACCACCCTACCGCCCCTACCTCAACAACTGCCACCCCTACCCAACACCCTCAACTATCACCACCCTATCTTCTACCACCACCTGCCACCCCTGTCCATCAACCACTGCTACCACCACTCTGCCACGATTACTACCACCACCCTACCATCCTTACCCCGCCTTTCCCGCCCTATCAGCGGCTCTATTCGTCTCCTGCCTCACCCTCATGCCAGCCTCATCCATCTACCGCCACGCGCCTAACACCACCAAATTAACCCCGACCGTCCCGCCTTCGTGCATCCTCTGTTCATCAACTACACAAAGATAAATGCCCTACTTATCTCAACACCCACGATAACGTACAATGAATGAGGGGGTTATTTCGCTAGCTACAGGACACTGCTAAAGAGTAATGATGGTGAAAATGTAATTCGTCTTCCCGCAGATCAGTGGCAGAAAATGATGATGCTACGACTCTACATCCAATCCATAGCATTTCTTCGTGGTTAGCATCATATTCTAGTGTTTATCTATTGCTACAACTCAGCATTCAAGGTAGAGAGACGGCAATTTTACGCGAGGTTAGCGTAAAAGGGGTACAGACACTATTGGGTACGGAACATCAGAATAAATGAGGTGATTATTCCATATCTCACAGCTAAGGAAATAATTATAAGAATGGAAGTGTGTGAAATTAAGAATGTAAGAATTATCCTGCCTCTTCCAATCAAGCGCTCCCTGACGGATGGGCTAATTATCTCAACACGCACGATAATACAGAATGAATGGAAGGTGATTAATCTACACAACATTGCTACGACATAATTAAGGCAGAAAAATTGAAAAAAAAAAGTCTTGTCTCTTAATAACAAGCACTCCCTGATAAATGGGGCACTCATTTCACCACCCATGATACTGCAAAATGAATGGGGGATGAAGAGCCGAAATGTCACTGCTATGAAATTAACGAGTGAAAAGTGAATGAGAGTAAATTAATAAAATGTAAAAATTCTTCTCAACACCCATGATAATGCAAAATGAATGGGGAACGAATATTCTTCATCTCGCTGCTGGAAAATTCATTACAAGAGTGAAAAGTGAAGGCAGGTAAAAACAGCCTGGTCTTGCATGAAGCACTGCCTGATAAATGGGGTACTATTTTAACCCCCATGATAATACAAAGTGACGATACAAAATGAATGAGGGATGACTACAGTAAATCTCACTTGTCTTTGGTGTATTATTAGGCTTACTGTACATCAACACCCCCAGTGCTGTGGATTAAATGAAACTAATTACAACTACACCCTGATAGAAGGCAGATAAATGACGTTACTACTATACATGGAATTAAACGCTGATAAACCAAAAATTACGCTGCCTCCTCTTCGTGATATGATAAATATTAAGGTGATTTTTCTATTAAGTGATCGTGCTGAGAGAGAACAGCAAGCTGAATGGAAAATTATTACACATACATAAGTCTAGTAGGAATAATAATAATAACAATAATAATAATGATAATACATAAGACGTTGTATACTGAAGGGGTTAATGGCAATATTTTTTTTTACCTCCACTATCACGCGTCTTGAAGAAGGTAGGCAAGTGTCAGGAAGGGGAAGGAATACAATATGGTGACTATAAATCCCTTTCACTAGGCTATCTACCTATCACGTTTAGATTCACCACTACCATTATCATTTATTCTCACTACCACACCAAAACCACCACCACCACCATTACATTCACCACCACCACCACCATCTCAACCCAACCAGGTTTCCTCCACTAACCCTCCCTCTTCCACCACCAGCACCACCACCACCACCACTCAACCATCCCTCTTCCACCACCACCACCACCCAACCATCCCTCTTCCACCCCCTCTACCCCAGTCTCTGCTAAGCTGAATAAAATCGTCCGGAGGTAACAAGGAAGGCATATAAATAACACATCACTTTAATACGAGACAAAATGCAAGGAACCGAATACTTATCATACAGGAAGTGATGGCAATAATAGGTTACATAAAAGATAAGTAGCCGGGTAGAATGTGTCACGGAACCAGGCCAATTTCGTTATACATATGCCTAATAGTATGTCCTCATTCACTGTCATTGGTCGGTTATACTAAGAGGGTCATATATAACTGACGATATAAATAATGAGAGAGAGAGAGAGAGAGAGAGAGAGAGAGAGAGAGAGAGACTGGAATCCTTGTCAGCACTTTTAACACCTGAGAACTGTGTGTGTGTGTGTGTGTGTGTGTGTGTGTGTGTGTGTGTGTGTGTGTGTGTGTGTGTGTGTGTTTCCGTCTGTGTGCGTGTGGGAAGCCCAGACTAAGATGTAAGCCCACGAAGCCCCCCAACACCACCACAGCACAACCTCCATCCTTCCAACAGGCTAAATTTAACAACCTCGATGCCCTGTGTGGAGAAGGAAGGCTATCTTACCTCTACTCTCTCTCTCTCTCTCGACCACGGTTTCCTGTCGGTTCAACTCCTGCTGTTGTCAACGTGTAAGCCTGCCTGCCTGGGTGGTTTCCTGCCTACCTCCCTGCCTTACCTCTATCCCTGTTCCCTGCCTTTCTCTCTCTTCTAAGGTCCTCTGCAACCCCCCCAGCGCTCTCTCTTCCCTATCTTCTCCTATCTACTCTCTCTTGACCACTGCTCCTTTTCCACTTCCTCCCTCCCTCCTATCTACTCAGAATTACACCCCCTCCTCTCCCTCTCTCTCTCTCTCTCTCTCTCTCTCTCTCTCACACACACACACACACGCACACACACACACACACACACACACACACACACACACACACACACATTCTCGTCTTGTCTCACTGCATATTTCTCTCGTTCTGGATGTGTACCACCTTGCTCCCTATCTTATGTCTGTCTTGTCCCTGCCTTCCCCACTTCCTTCCTTCATTTTTCCCCGTTCCCATGTCTTTATCCCTGTTTCCCTTCCCTGTCTGTCCATCTCCCTTCTTCCTTGTTCCTTTCCTTTATATTTTCTTTCCTCCCTTTCTCTCGCTATTCCCACCTTCCTCTACCCTCCTTTCTTTCCTCTATTCCTACTTTCCTCTCTCCTCCTTTCTTTCCCCCTTTCTGTTTTTCCCTCATTCTTTCTCCCTTCCTGTTTTCAATCCTTTCTCCCACCCTTCCCACTTTCCTCCCATTCTCCCTCCCTCTCCCCCTGTTCTTACCCTTCATCCCATTCTTCCTATCTCCCTGTTCCCTCCCTTCCTACTTTCCTCCCTTTCTCCCTGTCTTCCTCCTTTCCTCCCTGCCTTTCTCCTTTCTCCCTGCCTTCCTCCTTTCCTCCCTTTCTCCCTGCCTTCCTACTTTCCTCCCTCCGTCTCTCAGGTACGCGATCCCCTGTCACCACTAATCTGGGCAGACATGATACGCGGATCAGGTCAGGGTTAGCGAGGTGGGAGGCACACGGAGAGGATGCAGCAGAGGGAGCGAGAGGATGGGGTGGAGAGATGGAGAGAACGAAGCACAGAGGGAGAGAGAAGATGAGATGGAGAGAACGGAGCACAGAGGGAGAGAGAAGATGAAAAAGAGAGGAAAGAGGTAGAGGGAGAAAGGTCGGAGAGCTAAAATGGAAGGAAGTGAGGTGAAAGAGGGGGGAAGGAAGGATGGAGAAAAGAGAAAGGAAGGGAATGGAGTGAAGATGGATCGAGAGAGAGAGAGAGAGAGAGAGAGAGAGAGAGAGAATTAATACCCAATACGAAAGACAAACACAGATGAATGGAAGCAATGAGATGAAAAAAGAAAGGAAGAGAAACAGAAAGAGAAGAGAAGAGAGAGAACCACATAGAGACAGAGACACTAGGAGAACCAAACTGAGACAGACTGGGTGGTAGGGCCTTGTGTGTACAGAGCTGGATATTAGGGAGGAGAGGTGGGCGAACGGGATGAGATGTGTGTGAGTGAGTGAGTGACTTAATTAGTGGGTGAATAAGTGAATGTGTGTGTGTGTGTGTGTGTGTGTGTGTGTGTGTAAAAATGCCAGTATTACACCGAGAAACATTTACCAACAATTACATGGACCAATGAGAGCACATACAAGTCAGTCTATGAAAGGATGACTGATTTTAACGATCGATGTATTGGACTGAAAATAAATGGCCGGACGAGTAAAGTGAATTAGTAAAGGGACGATTGATTTAACCCCCTGAATCCTGTGACGTCCTTCATTGGATTATTAATGCCTGCTTTATTGGATTATTCTTGCTAAAGGGGGATTTCATTTAGTAATCCACCATCTTCCTTTTGGGGGGATTGGGAAGGGATGTTTGTAAAGCCAGGCAACAGAGTACCTCGGTTATATAGGTGCCACCACGTGAAGGCATCCCTCTCCGGTACTATTATGGGCAAAGAACAGGAGTAAATGGATCAGTGAAGATATTAGATGTAAGTAAATGATGGAATGGATGATGAGCGAAGTGGGTGGCGTGGAGGGTGTGCAGAATGTCAACAAAAAAGTGGGTACGTCTCATAGCCAAGCAAACACACACACACACACACACACACACACACACACACACACACACACAAGCCGGCACTTGGGGTACAGATGGCAGTATCGTCTCATACACACACAAACATGCACATACACACATACATGAACAGACACACACACACTAAGAACAAAGGCACATGTACACATCTTAACAGCCACACACACGTACATATATATCACACCCTCACAGAACAAAACATACACATCCTCCCCCTCCCCCTCTCTCTCTCTCTCTCTCTCTCTCTGCGACTGGCATTTAAATCTGGGAAATTGGTGTGTTTGGCTTGCTTTCAGGGTCTCACTGCTCGAAAACACAGGACGCCGCCATTAAGACCGGGTCCAGAGGAGGAGGAGGAGGAGGAGGAGGAAGAAGAGAATGAAGAGGAGGAGGAGGAGGAGGAAGAGGAGGAGGAGGAAGAGGAAGAGAATGAAGAGGAGGAGGAGAATGAAGAGGAGGAGGAGGAGATGTAGAAATGAAGGGAGAAAAAGAGAACGAAGAGCAGACGAGAACGATGATAAAATACATGATAAATCAGAGGTGGGGTGAGGCAAGAGCGGAAGAGAGGAGGGGAGAGAGAGATGAATGCCACAGTGGAGCAAAAGGAAAAGATGTCGATATGAAAGGAATGAGAGAAAAGAGGGATAAAGCAGAGATGGGAAAATGGGGAAAGAAAAAGAAAAAAAGAAAGAAACTGAGAGTGAAGTTAAATGAAAGTATAAAAGACAAGGAAGGATGTACAAAAGGACGAAGTTAAAAGAAACATTTGTGGAAAGAGGAAGGCAGAGCAGAAAGTGGATGAAGGAAAGGAAGAAGACAAAATGGGGTAAAATATAAAAGATATATTATGTGGAGGAAAACAGACGGAAAATGAGAGGATGGGATAAAAGGAAGAGAAAAGAAGAGGATGGATGGAGGTCAGGGGAAGGGAAAAGGAAATATGATAAGGAAGAAAGGCAATGGAGGGGAAGAGACAAAATGATAATCTTTCGAACTCATTCACTCTCTCTCTCTCACACACACACCAAACCACCAGCTCCATTGCAGTACTCGTTCATCTTCTTCTCTGCACACACCTGCCTCTTCCCCACACACCTGTCTCTTCCCCACACACCTGTCTCATCCCCACACACCTGCCTCCACCCATGCCTGGTGACTGACATGCAAACCAGCCGCTGCAGTTTATACATATGTATACCACACCTTCCTCTCCTCCACACACACCTACCTCTACCACAGTAACCTGGCAACCTTACCCCCTGCATCGCCACACATACACCTGTCTCATCACCAACACCAAACACCTGCCTCATCATGACTACCATCACACTTGCCTCATTACCATCACACCCATCTCACCACCACCACACAAACACCTGCCTCATCACCATTACCACCACACCTGCCTCATCACCAACACCAAACACCTGCCTCATCACCATTACCACCACACCTGCCTCATCACCAACACCAAACACCTGCCTCATCACTATTACCACCACGCCTGCCTCATCACCATTACCACCACACCTGCCTCATGACCACCAACACACACCAACCTCATCACCATAACCCCCCCCCCAATACCTGCCGTAACACCACACAAACACACACACATACACACCTGCCTCGCCAAACTTCACCCACTTCCCTCAATTTCTCGGGCCGACTTGAGTTTTCTCCGCCTTTCTTTTCATTTTAATTTTTTAAGTCTGGAGTTAGGGTTGTGTTGGAATGTGTGTGTGTGTGTGTGTGTGTGTGTGTGTGTGTGTGTGTGTGTGTGTGTGTGTGTGTGTGTGTGTGTGTGATGTAGCAAGCAATTACGTGCGTGAGACAAGTGGAAGTGGAAAGGCACGTGGGGAGAAGTACGTGAGTGGGGTTGAGAGAGAGAGAGAGAGAGAGAGAGAGAGAGAGAGAATGATAAAGGTACAGTCACGTAGAGAGATAATGTCTACCCATCAGTTC
The DNA here is from genome assembly GCF_032717465.1 of Coenobita brevimanus. NCBI lineage: Eukaryota > Metazoa > Arthropoda > Malacostraca > Decapoda > Coenobitidae > Coenobita > Coenobita brevimanus. Next base: position 1,738,604 of record NC_137041.1, on the reverse strand, counting down.
CCCGTCTCCAACATATTCTCTCTCTCTCTCTCTACGGAAAACAACTCTCCGACGGGCAGAGACTTTTTTCCACTCCTGTACTGAATCACCTGGCATCATCCTACATAAAATACCAGGTGTTAGTAAGAAAAATAATACCACGCTTTTATCCAGAAAAATAATACTAGAAATACCATAATGACTAAGCTGTTAAATCAATAAACAACATGCCGCATACGAGAAATATATTACGTAATGCATGAGAGACTGACTAGGAGAGTACAGGAGAGATGGTGGGGGAGAGGGGAGGGCCGATGGGATATGAAAAAAAAAAAAAATAGTGGAAATGGGAACTAAGAATAACAGAATAGGGAAATGAAATGGGTTGCGAGAGAGAGAGAGAGAGAGAATGTGACGTTAAGAGGGAAAGTGAGTGATGGTATTGGTATGAGAGGTACGGGGATCAGCTGCTGCTCTCTCTCTCTCTCTCTCTCTCTCTCTGCAGGGAGTCAGGGAGATGGATGAGAGGGGGACGAGGGGAGGGCGTACCAGTGCCACAGGGAAAAAAGAAGAGGCGAAAAGAGTAAAGGAATGGAAAGAGAAGAAAGAAGAGAGAGAATGTAGAAAAGAGGGGAGAGGATGAAGGAAAGGGAGGAGAAAAGGAGGGAAATAAAGGAAACAAAAGAGAATGAGGAAACTACGAGGATATGGGCTTAATTTGGCTAAGGACACAGAGTAACTTTCAAATATATCACATCGTATAAATAAAAAGACAAAAGTTTAAGCGTCTCCACTACCAGTTCTCATTACATCATCATGCTCACTACGGCCTTGTGATTGCGTGCAGCGGAGAACTTTCACACTGCACTCAAAAGGATATGCGAAAGGAAATGGATGATGGGAAAGAGGAAGTAGGAACAAGCGCGCATCCACACTACACAATACAGTATACTGTACACACACACACACACACACACACACACACACACACACACACACACACGGGACACCTGCCTCCACCACCAACTGGTATACCAATCTTCCTGCCTCGCCCTCCTACCTTGCACCTGCTTCTCCCTCCTCTGCCTTACTAGTGTTCACGCCTGCCTCCATATACAACAACGAGGAGGGGGAGGAGGAATGGAGGGAAGGAGGGAAGAGGGAGGAAGCACAGGGAGAAGGAAGAATTACTTGAAAATCGAGGAGGAGGAGGAGGCACAAGGAAGGCGGGGAGGATGGGAGGAAGAGCAGGATGATGAAAAAAGAGAATGGTGCTAAAAAAAATGCAGAGGTAATAATAGACATGAAAAAGACGAGCGAAAACTGAAAGAGGAAAATGGAGAGTGAAGGATGGAGGAGGAAGAAGAAGAATGAAGAGAATAAAGGTGAGGCAGGAGAGGAGACTAAAAGTTAAGGTGTGGGGTGACGCAGGACATTACGGTGGTGGATGTGTGTTGTCAGGGTGGGGCCGCGTTAGCACACACACACACACACACACACACACACACACACACACACACACGTACGTTAACTCCTTTATACACATGTCAACTTTTTTAATTCACACACAGACACACACACACGTTAACTCCCTTACACACACACATCAACCTATTTAATTCACACACACACACACACAAACACACACACACACTCCTTTACACTCTTAACAGCTGTATCTGCATCATCAGTCTTCATTAGGACTGACTTGAAATGCAGAGAATCTCCCAATATATTTAGAGAGAGAGAGACACACACACACACACACACACACACACACACACACACACTATACCGACCTTCTCCTTATCAGATGTCTACTGATAAAACATAAGCTTTAAGTTCCATCACCATCACCCATTTTACTAACATTATTACTAACACCATCTCAACCACTACCACCAAAATCACCACTACTACCAAAACATCATCAATTTACCATCACCACCACAGTCACCATCTCCAAAACATCACCACCATCACTCACTACCTCCATCGTTATCACCAAAACCACCAGCATTATCACTCACGCCATCACACTACCCACCACCCCTCATCACCACGATCACCATCATCACTACTTCCACAACTACCGTCACTATCACCAACACCATCACGACAATCACGTCCCAGTGTTGCATACCAGACACGCTCAATGCATAGTTGACTGTTGCAATCCCCCCCCCCAACACACACACACACACACACCCTGCCATAACCAACCCTCTCTCACCCCCCTGCAACCCCCACTCCCTCTCGCAATGAAGTGGCTGCACTGCGACCTACACCCATCCTTATTTTGTTAATTTTCTTCTTGTTTTCATTCCAATATTTCTCTCTCCCACTCTCTCTCTCTCTCCTATCGTCCTCGTTTCCCCATTACTCTTACTTTCTCTTCATCTACTCATTACTTATTCATTCTTCCTTAAAACCCTTATTCCTAACCTTCTCTTGTGGTAAATTTAGTCTCACTTTCCCTTCCATCATTTCTCCTCCTCCTCTCCCTTTCTCACTCCCTTATCTCATTTTTCTCTCCCTCCACTTTCACTTTAATTCCCCTCCCCCCTCCTTTCTCAGGCACTTGGCACAAGGGTAATGCGGTCACTATTTGATGGGATGAGGTATGGTCTCCAGCTGTCTCTCTCCTCTCTCTCTCTCTCTTCTCTCTCTCTCTACCCCCCACCTGATACGTGATCCCTCCTCCATTAGTGCCAGGTAAATATTTTATGTGGTAGTGGAGCTTCCTGCTTGTATAAATCCGTCAGTGCCTCTGTGTGTGTGTGTGTGTGTGTGTGTGTGTGTGTGTGTGTGTGTGTGTACACTGTAGCTTAGTTATGCATACAGTACTGCACGGATATATGTAGAGTATGTATGAAAGTGCTTATGTATGTATATATTTATGTATGTATATATTTATGTATGTATATATTTATGTATGTATATGTATGTATGTATGTATATTCTAAGGCGTCTATACAATACCTTCAAATTTCCCTGCTATACTTACGAGGTGGGCGTTGGTAATGAAGGGCATCAGCAACCACAATGAAGCAAGGGCACAGTGAAGCAAGGGCATTATGAAGCAAGGGCACAGTGAAGCAAGGGCACAGTGAAGCATGGGCATTATGAAGCAAGGGCACAGTGAAGCATGGGCATTACCACCAACATAACCAGCTTTGCATAATAAACAGCTTTTCCTTTAGCTTTCCTTTCTCCCACGTCTATATCACAACGTCAGCAAGTCTCGTACATCCTACATCCTGTACATTTCACAAGTTTAAGTTCTGTATCAACATGAATATATGTATCAATATTAATTAGTTTCATATATACCCAACAACCCGCATATTTCTGAAGTGTTAATCATTTTAGCACCGACGGCAGAGTTTTCTATGCCTAGGATGATCATGTATCCTTTATCATACCCTACACCCTCCTGACTTTAAACTGCTTGGCCCGATCTATACATTATTGGAAGTTACAACCCAGCAGACTCTCATCCCTTTTCTGTCCAACTCTCCACTGCAAAAGTTAACTGTTACTCCCAGTCCTTCATGTATGCAACAGGTCAACTCTGGAAGTCTTTCCTACTGTCTGTATTTCCTACTGTCTATGGCCTCCAGTCTTTTAAACGCAGTGTGTCCAGGCATCTCGAAATGAACATGTTTTGAATTTGGCTCTCTGTTATCTTGATTTTATTTTTTCTAGAGAGGAACAACCTTACGGTATTCTGGCCTTTGGTTCCTTTTTCTCTACATAAAAAAAAAAAAGGAAGAAGTCCTCTCTAGGCTTGAATTAAGTAGTTTGGCGGCAGCAAGAAAATAATAATAATAATAATAATAATAATAATAATAATAATAATAATAAGAATGATACAAGGTTCCTATGTCCTTGCCACATTTCCACTTCTTGCAACGCACCTTCTACAAAACCCCTTAGGTAAAAAGTCCTCTCTAGCCTCAAATTAAGTCCTCTCTGGCCTCAATTAAGTCCTCTCTGGCCTCAATTAAGTCCTCTCTGGCCTCAATTAAGTCCTCTCTGGCCTCAATTAAGTCCTCTCTGGCCTCAATTAAGTCCTCTCTGGCCTCAATTAAGTCCTCTCTGGCCTCAATTAAGTCCTCTCTGGCCTCAATTAAATCGCTTGGGGGCATAAGAAAATACGAGTGATAAAATAAAATGTTCTTCTGCGAGTCCTTACCACTGTGATGGGGTAGGCTGGGTTGAGGATGGTCATGAGGAGCACATGGTTGGGTGTTTCTGGCTCCCCTTTCCTGAAAAAAAGAAAAACATAGTTGGTTCAGTATAATCAGGACCCAGCATGGTTTTGTGTGTGTGTGTGTGTGTGTGTGTGTGTGTGTGTGTGTGTGTGTGTGTGTGTGTGTGTGTGTGTGTGTGTGTGTGTGTGAGAGAGAGAGGGGAAATCGCATGGGTATATGTTTCATCATAATCCTAATTCCCCCAAATGGTAACACTGCAAAAATAAATATATAAATAAATGATACACGTACATTAGGCACTATGAAAGGCAAAGACATTCTGACACGGAAATAAAGATGAAAAAAGCACCAGGAAAACAGCAGGAAAAACGAGAAAAAAAATCCATCCACTGCGAGTTACACAAGAGCTCCAGTCCCACCCCGTCCACCCCCAACCCCACCCACACCCGCCCCGTCCACCCCCAAACAAAGAGCAGATTCATAAGCGACAAGGTGACTGCATCTAGCCCCGTCCCGTATGGCCTGGTGGGTGGGTGGGAATGTGGGCGGGTGGATGTACGTGTGGGAATATAGGTGGGAAATGTGTATGTGTGTGTGTGTGTGTGTGTGTGTGTGTGTGTGTGTGTGTGTGTGTGTGTGTGTGTGTGTGTGTGTGTGTGTGTGTGATGGAAGTGCAGGGGTGGATGTGCTTAAGATGCGAGGTGGCTGAGTTAATTGGGTAAGAGGGTGCGTGTATGTGACTGTGTGTGTGTGTGTGTGTGTGTGTGACTGTGTGTGTGTGTGTGTGTGTGTGTGTGTGTGTGTGTGTGTGTGTGTGTGTGTGTGTGTGAGGGCGGGGCACACTGCAGAGCCGTGTTGAACAGTGCCCTTGTTGCATAATTGACCTTATTTCTCACCCAGGGCACGGTTTGCACTTATTCGTGACTAGGGCAACGCTGGGCAATGAAAGAACAGTATTTTAGACAGGTGATAAGGCAGGTATGTAGGTGAATAATTAGGAACTTCAGGTAGGTAGGAAGGTAAGTAGGCAGGCTGACAGGTAAGTAGATGCGTGAATGTGTGTCCCTGTGATAGGGGGGTAGATTAAGCAAGTAGGTGAATATGTAGAATTTAGTAGATACGTCAATGGGTAAATACGCTGGGTAGAGGTGGGAAGGTAGGTTTTTTAGGTTGGTGAATGTGTACAGGTGTAGACAAATTAGTCAGCTATGTACACAGGTAAACACTGGTAGGTAAGAGCATGTTAAACAGGTCGGTAGGTCCAATTAAGTGGTGAAATATATAGCTATGGATCCAGGTAATCTTTTATGCACGTAGGTAGCAAGATGAGAAATAAAAGAAGAATAACAAGTAAAAGGAGAGAAGAAAAGGGGAAATAAAGAAGAAAAAAGGCATAGAAGAAAGGAATTAGAGGAGGGAGGTAAGGCAGGGGGAAGGGGAGGGGGAAAGGGAGGGCAGGGGGAGTAAGGAAGAAGGCCGCCATAATCGATCTAGGTAATAATAAATGACCATACCCACCTCCTGCCTGCCAATCAAGCACACCACCAGCCTAACCATATCTATTTATATCTATCTGACTTCCTATCCACCCAGCTGCAACCATCTACCTATAAACCATCAATCTACCTACAAGACTACCATCCACCTACCTACACTACCTACCGACAAATACCAATACCCATCTACCTACAATATCCAACTACTTACCTGACCTTGCACCTATCTACATAACACCTGTTTATCAATCTATCCAGCTTCCTACACAGATGGTTTAGTATCTATCCACCTAGCAAGAAGAAAAAAACAATAATTCAAAACTTCACAAAACTACTATGAACTAATGTAACAAATTCTCTACCGCCATCATCATCATTTTCATCATCCTCTCCCATCCTAACACTCTTCACTACACTCCTATGAAATTCTGATGTAATACGAACTCTCTGTCGCCGCTATCATCATCATCATCATCTTTATCTCTCCCATCACCATCAAAACTGCATCGCTCTCCTTCTTCTCGCTCTTTAGGCAGCATACTAAAAATTTTATTGCTCTCTCTCTCTCTCTCTCTAATCTCTCTCTCTCTCTCTCTCTCTCTCTCTCTCTCACACACACACACACACACACACACACACACACACACACACACACACACACACACACACACACACACATCATTCTGGTACTAAAATTTTACAGCTCTCTCAGTCCTTTCCCCTCTCTTCTTTCCTTCCTATCTCCAAACCTCTTCAATAACCACTACCACCAAAATCATTCCAAGACCAACATAGCTAGTGTCAAATTGTTTTTATCTGACGGAAGTGGCCAATTCATACTTTAGCTTACTCACTGTTGTATAATGAGCCTTAGTTATGAAGCAGTGAGTCTCCTTGGTTACTAGTTAAATCAAGCCTCCGATCTTACCACTCTTAACCATCAACTAACCTCCAAGGAGTTACGGATTCTTAGGTATGAAATATGAGTCTCCTTGGTTACTAGCTAAATCAAAACCTCGTGACTACACCTGACCATCACCTGACCTCAAAGGGGCTAGGAATGTGTCAGATGGAAACAGACACCACCATCCCCAACCACCTATTAATACACCACGCGAACTAATAAGAAACAGCACGAGAGTAAATGAAACGTCCCAATCTGACAAGCAGGTAACACAGGAATAATTGAACTTCTTTGCCTCTCCCATAATTTAACGTTCAACATGGTAACTACTTCCCTTTTCATCTTTTTTTTTTTTTCTTGACAGTACTGACCTCAAACCAAAAACATCCCTGGCTGAAGTTGATAGCTTTGAGTGTGGTATGTGGTATGCTGACGTGTGTGTGTGTGTGTGTGTGTGTGTGTGTGTGTGTGTGTGTGTGTGTGTGTGTGTGTGTGTGTGTGTAATAATAATAATAAGCAAAAACTGTACAGGTGACAGGTGAGTGACGAAGATATATATGTGCGTATGTGTCGACCTGTTTGCATGTAGGTATGTACGTTTAATCAGGTTATGTATTTATGGACGTATGTGCAGGTTATGTACGTATATATGTATGGATGGATGGATATGTATGGGCAGGTTATGTATGTATGTAAATATGTATGCATGTATATACAGGCTATGTATTTATGAATGTATGGGTGGGTTATGTATGTATGTATGGGCAGGTTATGTATGTATGGGTGGGTTATGTATGTATAGGCAGGTTATGTACGTATGTATAGGCAGGTTATGTATGTATGTATGTATGTATTGTACGTCTGGGCAGGTAGACAGGCAAAGCTCATTACAAACGTCAGGTGAACATTCTCCACTTGCGTCAATCCAAAGTTCCTCGTTCCTCACTGACCGTCCCTTTCCTCTCAACCCTTGCCAAACTCTTAAACCCGACCTCTGAATCTTAACTGCGTGAAATGTCAAACCCACAAGGACTGGCTCCACTACCCGATCTTTCTAGTAAGGGTTTAGACACTTTTTTTTTCACTTATAATTCCACTCATCCACCCTTAATCTTCCACTCGTCCATCCTTTATTACTCTTCCACTCATCCACCCTTTATTACTCTTCCACTCATCCATCCTTTATCAACCTTCCACCCCTCCACCTCATAACTGGTGTGGGTGCAATCAGGAGTGAGGCAGGGTGGGTGTTGGGACAGGGATGGGATGAGAGGGGGAAGGGGGTGCGATAAATCAGGTGGGGTTCATTTAGCTGTGGTGGCTGCTGTTCATGTTAATTGGGGAGAGTGTGGAAGGGAGAAAGGGAGAGAAGGAGGCTGGGGAGAGACAGAGAGGCACAGGTGGGGGGTAGGATGGACGGAAGAGGTAGTGGGTGTGAAACAGGTGGTGGAAAGGAGGGAAGCTGTATGATGATGGAGGGGGCACGAGAGGGAAAGTAAAGGAGAGGGAGGTGGAGGGAGTGTGGTGATATGGAGAGGGGGGATGAGGGAGTGTGGTGATATGGAGGGGTGGAAGAGGTAGTGTCAGTGGGAGTGAGGAGAAGGAGAGGCTGAATATTAGTTTTGGGAGGCAGGGAGGGTAAGCGAGGCAGTGTAATACAGTGGAGGAGAGAAAGAGGAGGGGAGTTACAAGTACGATGGTGGGGGAGAGAAGGTAAGGGGATGGTGATGGTGGTCAAGAAAGGAAACTAGATAAGGGGGAAAGGGGAAGTGAGAAGCTTTGTATGGATGAGGGGAGGGAGGACGAAGGAAATGTGGTAGGTAGAGGGGTGAGGGGAGATGAGGGGAGCAATAAGTGACACAGGGAGGGGCGGGGGGTGGCAGTTAGTGCTTAGAGGAAGGTAGGGGGACACTGTGATTTTAGTGAGAGGAAGAGGTGATATGTGGTAGACAGGAAGGTACAGAGAAGGTGTGGGGGAGACCAGCGTGATTGGGGAGGAAAGGGGAGAAGGGAAGAGAGAATGCAATGTGGTGCAAGAGGGGAGGGGGAAGGGGAGGGGAAGGAGGTGTCAGTTTATAATAGGAGGAAGATGGGGAGAGAGGAAGACACGCCAATATAGTTAAGGTAGGTAGGCAGTGTAGTGGTGGCAGGTGGCTGGAGAGGGGAGGCAAGTGAGGGGAAAGGGGTGGTAGGTGAGGGGAAAGGGGTGGTAGGTGAGGGGAAAGGGGTGACAGGGAAGGGGAAAGGGGTGGAGGGAGCTAACCAAGGACAAGGAGAGGTAGGGAGGGGTAAGGGAAGGGTGAGGAGGAAGGGGGTGCCAGGGGGGGGTAAGAGATGGTAGGGAAGGTAAGGGGGAAAGGGAGGGGAGGGGTAAGGGGGGTTAGGTCGTTAATATCTGGCGGGGCACAGGTCCCACCCGCTACTGTGATAATGGTGGCCAGCTGTCCTCGCTCTCTCTACCCCCCCCCACCTCTCTCTCTCAAAAGCCCCATTCTCCTCCCCCCTCTCTCCTTACGTCACAGCCTCTCTCCTTTCTCTCCACCCCGCTCTTTCTCTTACTTTCCATTTCAGCCTTGCCACTTACCTCTCTTAACTCTCCCTCCCCCCCCCTCTCTCTCTCTCAGGGTATGAAGACCCGGCTGATCACACTATCCCAGGTCAGGCAACTTTAAATCACCTCCACCAAACCTGACCCTCCCACCACCACACCAAAACCCCAAGATAAAAAAATAGATAGATAGACAGATAGATACAGATAAAGATAGGTAGATAGATACAGATGGAAAGATATACACAAAAAAAATAATTAACCTTAAAAATACAGCACCAAAATCCTGGCTAACATAAAATACTGATATATAGACAGCTGGATAGATAAATAGATAGGTCGATTCAGACAGACAGACGGACGAAACAAGAAACAGGAAAAACGTTTCAGTAGACATAATTAGCGTTTAACTGTTCCAATGACAAAAACATGACAAAACACACAAACACAAAGACGCAGACACTAAACACACAGGCAAAAATATACACGAACACGAAGAGAAAACGAAACACACACACACACACACACCTGATTTATATTTCCCAGAACTTATCAATATTCTATACTGCAGCATATTTGTCTGTCTGCCTGCATGCCTGTCTGACACAAATATAGCCTAAAGGTATGTAAACATAAAAGTGAACACACACACACACACAGAAAGCCCCCCGAGACCCACTAAGATAAATCGCCTAAATTCATATCAAGAACGACGGCGACAAGGGGAAAAATGGCCCTTTAATAACCACACACACACACACACACACACACACACACACACACACACACACACACACAAAACACGCATACGAACAAGCAGAGGCAACGAACGACACACACACACACACACACACACACACACACACACACACACACACACACACACACACACACACACACACACGCATTCCAATACATCGATGGCAGCGTGCGTCGGGTGTTGACACAAGTGCTGGTGGCGTGAGTTGCGTTGAAAGGTTCTGCGAAGGACTGAGAAGCGTTGGTTTCGTAACAATGATAATTTTGCTAAACAGAAGGAAGGAGAGATCGACGATACGAGGGAAGGAAGGGAGGATAAGTGAAGGAAGGATGGCAGACAGGAAGGAAGGAAGGATAGTTGATAGGGAAGAAGGAAGTGAAAAGGGCGACAGGAAGGAAGGAATGTTGGAAGTGAATGGGTGGGAGGAAGGGATTTGAAAAGGTCTATAGAAGGAAGAAAGGATGGCAGACAGGAAGGAAGGACATGAAAGTGTGGAAGGTAGGTAGGAAGGAGGAAAGGAGGCAAGAAAAAACAAGACGGATTGAGGGAAGGAAAAGAAAAAAAAAAAAAAGTGGAAGGTGAAAAGGACGAGTCGAGTAAGAATTGAAGGAAAAAAAAAAAGGCCAGAGAGTAGGAAGGAAAAAAGAACGGGACGGGATAAAAAAAAAAAAAAAATCAGTTGGAAGAAAGAATGAACGAAAAAAAAGAAGCGTGTAGTAAAAAACAAAAAATAACGTGAGTAAAAAAACAGAAAGACGAATAGGAGGAGGAAAGAAAGATCAAGACAGGCCAGAAAGAAAGAAGGAAGGAAAAATAAGGGGCTCAAGAGGAGAATATGCAAAGAAAGGGTGGATGGAAGGAGGGGAAAAAATAAAGAGGGGAGGCATACATAAGAGAAAGAGGGAGGAGTTGATTAATAAAGGAACAGGTGAGGAATGACGTGCAGAAGGATGAAAGAAATAATGAACGAAGGAAGGAAAGAAAAATACGTCAGGAAGGAAGACAAAAAAAAGTCATGACGGGACGCAAGAAGGAAGGATGGAAAGACGGAAGGAGAAAAAGGGCCACGAAGGAAGGATGAAAAAATAAGTCAGCAAGGAAGGGCAGGGGACAGGAAGGAAGGAAGGAAGGAGGGAGAAATACGAGCCAGGAAGGAAGGAAGGAAGGTCAGGATGTCAGAGCGGAAGGCATGTTATGGAGGCATAGTGTGGTGTAACATTTCCAGTCTCTCTTTATCACAACATAAATCTTACCACACACAGAGACGCTCACTCAACACTACCTTACCAGGGAAGAAGGCTGGGAGGGAGAGGAAAGAGGGAGGGAGAGGGAACAGGGAGAGGAAAGACGGAGGGGGAGGGAACAGGGAAAGGAAAGAGGGAGAGAGAAGAGGGCGGAGAAGGAAAGAAGGTAATGGAGGGTAATGTAAGGAAAGAATGGGGAGCGGAGGGAGAGAGGGAGAGGGAAGAGGGCGGAGAAGGAAAGGAGGTAATGGAGGGTTATGTAAGGAAAGAATGGGGAGCGGAGGGAGAGAGGGAGAGACGGAAGAAAAGAACTTGAGGAGAATCTGAAGGAGAGGGAAATAAAAAAAAATGATCAAATACAAAATCAAGATAACAGAATGCAAGGATGCTGACGAGAAAAAAATGTATAGACTAAGAAGACATAGAAAATAAATGTAAATAAGAAGAGAATCATAGTGAGCAGCCATAAGGGGTGTGCAAGTCAGGAAGATGACGTCAGAGTGAGAAAATGGATAGGAAGAAGGAAGAGAGTGAGTGACGACATTAACTGCAGATGGAAGGAAGAAAGGAGGACAGAGAAATGGAGGTAATGAGTGAGGGAGACGGGAGGAGAGAAAAGAAGTGAAGGAGAGAAAAAGGAAGGAGGGAAAACGAGGTGAAGGAATGGACGAAGGAAGGCTGAGTGGCTAAACAAATTAATTATGGGAGGACGGAAGAAGGAAAGAAAAATGGAGGGAATGAGTGAGGGAGACTGGAGGAGAACGAGGGAGGAAAGAAAAGGAGTGAGAGAGAAAAGTGAAGGGAAAAAGAGGTGTAGGAACGGAGTAAGGGAAGGGGAGGGTGGGAGAGGGGAGAAAGAGGAGTGAATGGGAGAGCGAAGGAACGGGGGAGAGAGAGAAAAATAGAAAGGATGGGGAAAGAAAGGGAAGGAAAGGTGAGGGTGAGGAGGGAAAAGAGTGAATGGTGCGGGGGAACATTTGGGTGAAGGGAGGTAGGCAAGAAAGTAAAACGAAGAGAGGGAAAAGGAGGGGTGGAGGGGGAGGGAGAAAGAGGGGAGGGGTGGAGGGAGAGAGAAGGGAGGGGTGGAGGGCCCTTGACTCCCTCTCCCCCCCCCCCCAGCAAGGAGGAAGGCTCAATAATTAGAAGTGTCAGTCAAGGTAGCCGGTGGTGCTGCCTGCGGGGAAAGAAACTCCATCTACATATTCATCTACCCCAACTACATGTCCACCTACCTACCTACCTACCTACCTACCTAATACACCTACCGCACCTTCATACCTACCAGCCTACCTACAGTAACATTATACCTACACCTACCTACACCTCCTTTACCTACTTACACCTTCATACTCACCTATCATAGCTATACTTCTACCTGGACTATTTACCTACCTACCACAATTACCTGCCTACTAACTGACCTCTAAATTTACCGACCTACCTACTGATTTACTTACATTATAAACAGACCTACCTACCTAAGACAAGGGGGAGGGGTGATATAAATTGAAAAAAGGAAAGAAAAAAACTAACTCATAACATCTCCTCTGTATTGGCCGTAAGACCTTTTGAGTTACTACTTGTCCTTGCAACATAAGCCAGATCAGTATCAAACCCTAAATAGAGTGGGTGGATTAGAGAGGCATATGAGAGAGGGGGGTGGAAGTTGGGGCAGGGCAGCGTAATGGCAGGAGACGGGGCGACAAGGAGGCGATTTGTTTGTGGCCACCCCCGACGAGCTCAAGAAGACTGGGGATGGCCTGATAGATAGATAGATAAACAGATAGGTAGACAGATGGAGATAGGCAGGCAGATAGAAAAGCTAGTCTAAAAGAAATAAAGCCATAACCACCAGGACACCAGCAGCCCCGAGGAAGGGAAGGGAGAAGAAGCAGAGGAGAAAACATTGGATAAACTTGGTATAAGATGTCGGCCAGAAGTTTAAGGAAGTACTGAAGTTTGAAATGAGTTGGCGACGAGAGGACGGCACAGGGAAGAATGGGTGGGATGAGGTGGTGGATGGTGGTAGTGGTGGTGGATGGTGGTAGTGGTGGTGGATCAGTTAGGGAGCTGAGATGGAGAGAGGGTGAACAGAAAGAGTAGGAAGAGAGGAAAAGAGAGGGGAGGGAGGGGGAAGTGGGGGAAAAAAGAAATGTCTCCCTTCGCTCTCACAATTTTTCCCTCTCCTCCTCCGAAAAAATCTCTCTCCCCTTTTCTCCAGTCTCGTACTCCCTCTCCTCCTCTAACACTTTTTCTTTTTTCTTTCCATCCATGTATTCCCTCCATTTCCAGTTTTCTTCTTCTCTCTCTCCTTTCCTCCTCCTCCTCCTTCCATTCCCTCCTCAACTCCTCCTCTTTCAATACTTCTTCCCTTCCACATTCTCCCTCCATATCTTCGTCCTCCTCTTACATTCTCCCTATTTCTCTCCTTTCCTCCTCCCTCCATATCTTCCTCCTACTCTTATTTTCCTTTTGTTTCCCTTCTTTCCTCCTCCTCCTCCTCCTCCTTCCTTTTCCTCCTCAACTCCTTCATCTTCACTTCATCCTTCCACATTCTCCGCCACCTCTTTATCTTCTCCCTAGTTCTTTCTTCTCCTCTTCCTCCTATCTTCTTATTTTTTTCCTCTCCTCCTCCTCCTCCTCCCCTCTTTCCTCACCTCGTCCTCTTTCATTACTCCTGTCCTTCCTTATTCTCCATCCAAATCCTTCACCTCCTCCTATCTCCTCCCTCCCTCACCAAAACATTCTTTCCACCCACGTTTCCCTTCAACAAGCTCCTCTCTCTCTCTCTCTCTCTCTCTCTCTCTCTCTCTAAAAACTCTTCTCCCTCATTTTTCCCTCCCTCCACGTTCCAGGGAGTAGGGGGGGGGGCCTTCACGTCAGGGGGCAAGTCCAGGCTAACTCCATTTGTCAAGGGGGTCAGCGCTCCCTGAGGACCCCCAGCCAATTTCATCTGGGCCGGGGGCTTTCCACTCCATTTTTTTTTTTTTTTTTTTTTTTTTTTTTTTGAGAGAGAGAGAGAGAGAGAGAGAGAGAGATTCAACAAGGAGGTTAAACAAGAGGGAGAAGAAAATGAGGCTAAGCAGGATTACTGTGGTGTAGGGAAGGGGGGGAGGGGAGGGGAAGAGAGGGGTAGGAGTTAGGAGATGAGAGGGGAGGGAAGGGAGAGTGAAAAGAGAAGAGGGGAAGAGGGGAGCGAAGGAAGGCGGGACGGGAAGGGAGGGAGGGGAAGAGAGGAGGGGAAGGGGAGCGAAGAGTAGGGAATAATGAAGTTAAGGGGAAAAGGTAGGGAGGGGGATGAGGGGCAGAGAAAAAGGGGAGGCAGAGAAAGGGAGGAGGGGTAGGATCCAAGAAGCATGGGAAAGAAAAAGAAGGAAAATCTGGCTAGGTACAGAGAGGGGAAGGGAATGGAAGGGAGAGAATCAGAAAAGGGGAAAGGGAGAGAAAGGGGGGAAAGCAGGGGAGAGAGGGAGGGAAATATTAAGAGAGGCGACCTGATGTAAAGGAGGAAGGTTTGGTTGATGAAGGAAGTAAAGCCTAATTCAACATAGTATCTTAAAAGGAAGGGAAGAAAGAGAGAGAGAGAGAGAGAGAATCGCACAGGTGGATGAATAAAAATGAATGAACAGGAAAAAAAGAAAAATAAAGCAACAAAGGGAGAGAATAATATTAACGCAAGAAAAATGGGAATAAAGCTGAAAAGAAAATCAAGGAAAAAACAAGAAAAAATATGGGTACAAATCAAGGCAGGAGGAGTATATCTTACCTAAAATAAATTCTCTCTCTCTCTCTCTCACACACACACACACACACATTCGTTTTTACTTTTCTCATGCATAATCTTTCACTATTTCTCTCTCTCTCTCTCTCTCCTACTCAAAGGCAAGAGAGTAGTGAGGCTTAAGAAAGATTCAAGGTAGCTCTTGAAGCACATACAGGGGCTGGGAGGTGAATGTGAGTGGTGGTGATAGAGCAGGGTGAGAGAGAGAGAGAGAGAGAGAGAGAGAGACTGATTCACCTCTAACCTTTTCTTTAAAATCCCTTTCACTTTTCTTACACATTACTACATTTCACATTAAGAAGGAACCTTATTTCTCTCTCTCTCTCTCTCTCTCTCTCTCCGTCTTAGAAGTAACTCAATTCAAGAGAGCAACTTATTCCCTTAATCTTGATATCCCCCCCTTCTCTCTCTCTCTCTCTCTCTCTCTCTCTCTCTCTCAGGTTAACTCGGGTGCTCCCTTTGTCGGGTTGCAAGTCACGCCGGTGGGAGGTCACAGGGGAGACCAGAGGTGAGGACTGGAGAAGAGCAGAGGAGAGCGGAGAAGAGGGGCGAGGAGGAGAGTGGAGAAAGGAGACAGTGGAGAGAGGAGACAGCGAAGAAGGGAGGAGAGAGAAGGAAATGAGAGGGAAGAGTGATTTGCGATGGAGAGGAAAAAGTTGATAGGAGGAATGGGAAAGGAAAGGAAAGGAAGAAAGAGAATATGAGAAAAGAGAGTGGACGTAGAGGAAGGATGGGGAGAGGAGAACGAGAAGTGGGAGGCAGAAGAGGTGAGAGAAGAGGACGTGGAGGAAAGACGAGGAAGAATGGAGAGAGGAGAACGATAAGGGAAAGGTAGGAAAAGAAGAGGAGGAGGAGAATAGAGGAAGAGTTGGCAATGGTTAGTCAGACAAGAGATTTAACACACAGACCAACTAAATGGCAAAGGAAGGATTGATATAGGTACAGCACTTCTTATCTGTACCCGACAGACGCAAGTGAGCATGTGAACAAGCGGATATTACTGATAACGCGATAAACTAGATAAGGGAGAAGGGGGAGATAAGGGATAAGGGGAATAAAGAGGGGGAACACGAAGGGTGGTGAGAAGGATGGGGGTAGAGGAATGATATGGAGGGGAAGAGTTCGGAGATAGGAAGAGGCAGTGTGTATGGGAAAGAAGAGGGAGGATTAAGGACGTGGAAGAAAGAAGGACATAGGAAGAAGTAGAGGATATAAAATGAAGAGGGAGAGAGGCAAGAAATAGAAAGAAAAGAGGGAGAAAAGGAAAGGTGCAAGGCAAAGAGGCACCTTAACCACACAGTCACACCTCTCAATGTGTGTGTGTGTGTGTGTGTGTGTGTGTGTGTGTGTGTGTGTGTGTGTGTGTGTGTGTGTGTGTGTGTGTGTGTGTGTGTGTGTGACAAAAATAAGTCATGCAGAACAACATTAATGAAGAGAATACAGACCAGGTAATGGAAGGAGGTGATAAATGAGTGTGTAAGAGAAAGAATAAAGCAACTAATAACGGAACAATAAAAACAGATGGGTAATAAAGGAACGCCATAAACGAAGAGGGGAATAGAGATAATTTATGTTCAGAAAGCGGAAAAGGAACAGGAAAAAGAAGAGAATGATTAATAGCTGAAGATATAAGAAAAATGAAGGAAATAATTAAACAGGATAGAAAGCTGTCAAGATTGATGATGATGATGGCGATGATGATGGTCGTGGTGATGATGATGATGATGATGATGATGATGATGATGATGGTCGTGGTGGCGATGATGATGATGATGGTGGTGGTGGTGGTGGTGGTGATAATAATGATGGCAATGACGATGATGATGGCGATGACGATTATGATGGTGGTGATAATGATGATGACGATGACAACGGTGATGATGGTACTGGTGGTGATGGTACTGGTGGTGATGATGATAAAGAAAGGTGACGGGGGAAAGGCAGAAGGAAGGGCAGGAGAAAAATGAAACACGATAAAACACATATGTACAAGAAGTAAAAAAGTAAGCCATCAGACAACAGAGGAAAAAACAATAGGAGGCGCACAAAAATACAAAGAAAAAGTGTTTACAAGAAGGAAAACAAGAAAATATATGAACGCATAATGTCAAGAAAGAAAGGAGGAGGAGGAGGAGGAGGAGGAGGACAGGTTGAGAGATGGAACATGCAAAGATGAAATAAAGTTAGTAGGGGACGATGCATAAAGAAAAGTGAGTGTAGAAAAGAAGAATGCGAGCTGTCAGAACAATGAAGAGTGTGGGAGGAAGGAAGACAGGCATGGAGGAAGGAAGATGAGGAGGGAGGAAGAGGCTGGAAAAAGCGAAAGGGTATGAAAAGAAGGAAAAGATAAAGGAAAGAAGGGCGGCGGGGGGAGGTACGATGATGGAGAGGAAAGAAAGAGGATGGAAACAGGAAGGAAAGGCATGGAAATAAGAAGAGAGGGAAAGAAAGGGAAGGGAATGATGAAAACAAGGAAAGATGAAAAAAGGAGGGAAAGAGGAAGGAAAGGAGAGAAGAAAAGTGGAGGGAAAGAGGAAGGAAAGGAGGGAAGGGGAGGGAAAGAGGAAGGAAAGGAAAGAGGCAGGAAAGGAGGAAAAGAGAATGGAAAGAAGAAGGAAAGGAGAGAAAACGAAAGGAAAGGAGAGAAAACGAGAAAGAAAGGGAGGGAAATATGAAGAAAGAGAGGAAAAGAGGAAGAAAAAGAGGGAAAAGGGAAGGAAAGGGGGGAAAGGAGAAAGAACGGTGAGAAAGTGGAAGAAAGGGAGAAAAAAGGGAAGGAAATTAAGGAAAATGGAAGGGGAATAAAGAGAGACATGAAGTGAAATGGAAAGATGGATAGAATGTGCAAGGATAATATCGGAGAGAGAGTTTATGGAGGCACAGTAATGGCAGAGAGAGAGAGAGAGAGAGAGAGAGAGAGAGGGGGGGGGGGCCCTGGCAATAAGTTATCCAGTAAGGGGAAACATTGATCCTCATCTCACAGCTTCCTTATCTCCTCTCTCTCTCTCTCTCTCTCTCTCTCTCTCTCTCTCTCTCTCTCTCTCTCGGGTGCCTCTTTACTCTTGCCAACATTTTTCCCTTCTATGTTTTACCCTTCATTCACTGCCTTTAAAAATTCATAACATTTTTCAACTCACGGTTCCTGGTCCTTTCATTTTTTCATCTGCTTATTTTTTTTTTATTTTTCCCCGTTAGACTGTCAAGATATTTTTTATTTTATTTTCCACCCCTTATGTGTCCTTCATTTTATTCATGCATTATTTTTTTTTGGTCATTTTATTAACATTTTATTTCACTAAATCTCTTGTAGGTTACTTTATTCAATCCACCATTTTTTTTTTATTAGATTGTCATTCATTTTCCTTCGTTATTTTTTTTTTCTGCTTATTCAACTGTCATTTTTTATTCATTGCCCCCATGTACGGTTATTCATTCCACCATTCTGTTTATTAGACTGTCATTCATTTACTGCATTTCTTTTTCATTTGGCTTTTTCCACTCAGTCATCTTTTATTCGTTTCCCCATTTCAGTCAAGGCAGGTCCCCCCAGGTAAATACGATGACATTCAACACACCTGCAGCCACACACTTACCAACACCACGATCGATTGGTTAGTACTACACCACCACCACCACCACACCTCTACCACAATCGATTTGGCTAGTACTACACCACCACCTCACTACACCACAACTACAATCGACTGGCCAGTACCACACTACACCACAACTACAATCGACTAGCCAGTGCTACACCACCACCACTGCCACAATCACCACCACCACCACCACACTACACCACCACTACCACAATCGACTGGCCAGTAATACACCACCACACCTCTACCACAATCGACTAGCCAGTACTACACCACCATCACCACCACACTTCATACCGTCACAGCACCACCACAACTATGATCCCTACCACCACTTCATCAATAATCAATACTCCGCAGTACCACAACCAGCCACCAACCCAGCTGAAATTACTTCCACCACTACCTCAACCACCACCACCACTCCGAAAATCAATACCCCACCTCTTCTACCGCCGCCACCACAATCAATACACACGCACCACCATAACTACCACACTACCATATTGCCACCTCTACCACCACCACAGCAAACCTTCCAGACCCAAGCCGCACCACTACCACAAATAATACACAGACACTACCACAACTACCACCATCCCCAAAAGATATACCGCACTACAAACTACCATTACCACCAGTATCACAACCACAAGGCATACCAAGCCATACCACTACCATCACAACCACAATTCATACCTACAGACACCACCACAACTGAACCATCACATTCACCACCATAACCTAATACAATTCTCCCTCTCTCTCTCTCTCTCTCTCTCTCTCACACACACACACACACACACACACACACACACACACAGCCAACCTGCGCCCGTCCTGACTCAGCTCCCTAGTCCCCTCACCCTCACTTCATCCACCTAGACTCTTCATTCTCTTCCCCTCTCTTACCCTCACTTCAGCCATCATTCTTTGCCCTTTCCCTTCCCCCTCCACCTCCCTTCATTTCCCCTCACCGAAGCAATCATTCTCTTTCACTTCCCCTCTCCTCTCAATCCTTGTTTCACTGTCCCTCATTCATTTTCATTGTCCTTTCATTTCTCTTCCCTTCTCATTGCACTCCTCCCTTCATATCCCCCTTCTCCATACATTTCCCATTTACTCCTCTCCCCTCACTCCGTTATCCTCCCCTCTCCTCATTCCTTTCCTCCACAATTTCCATCTTCCCCTCCCTCCAGCCTTAAATCTCTCTACTTCTTCCCTTCCCTCACACTCCTATCCTTCTCCTATCCCACCCATCATAATTTCTCTCGTTACAACCAAGTCTCTCCTCTTTTCCTATCCTTTCCCATCTCCCCCTCTCCTACTTCTCTATCCATTTTCTCTCCGTCATTATCTTCCTCCCCAAACTCCCTTCCTTCCTCCCCCATCTTCCCTCCAGTAACACCTCCTTACCCAGACTTTCTTTCCTCCCTCTTTCCTCTCCCCTGCCTTACCCCTCACATCACTCTGCCCATAAAGTTAAACACATCATAAAACTTGATAAGCTTTGTGAGTGTGGTGGCCATTTGTAAAGCGGAGATGACCACTACACTGCCACTATGTATCACCCCAAACACACACACACACACACACACACACACACACACACACACACACACACACACCATTTACCCTGGACACTCATATACCCAAGCCACGCCTCACCTCGTAACTCACGCCACACATGATCATTTTTTTCCCCATATTATTTCTTTCCTTTACTGCCCTCCTGCCTCTGTATTACCCCTCACACACACACATACACACACACACACATACACACACACATACACACACACACACATACAATTTTCTTCTTTGTTCTGCCTACTTACTTCTGCACGCAATCTGTCTTTTTGTATATTTCCTTTATTCCTCTCTCTCTCTCGCCAGTGTGTTTGTTGTTGTGGAGGCGACGGTATTGGTCTGGTAATAGCAATCAGCCCAGTCGTTCTCTCTCAATCACACACAATTTACCACTCTCATCACTCCACCTACGCCTTAGAGAAAAGACGTTTGCTCTCTCTCTCTCTCTCGTATGCTTTCTTACTGCATTCCCTCTCCATTCTTTTCTTGTCTCTGGTCTTATCCATTTTACTCTCTCTTTCTCATGCTTTCTTGCTACATTCCATTCATTCTTTCCTTGTCTCTTGCTTTATATATTTTACTCACTCTCGCTCTCTCTCTCTCCCTCATTTTCCTGTCCCCCCTCTCCCTCCTTTGTCCAATTTCCCATCATATAATACCAGATTACTCAGCTTTCTTTCCTCCTGCCTCCTCTATCGACCCACGTTCATCTCCACCATTCCTCTTCTTGCTATCCTCCTCCCTCCTCCTTTTCTTCCTACAATTTCCATCAACCGTGCTTTATTTCTGATTACTCTCTCACTCTTGGGATTTATGTAACAGAGGACAGTACGATGAGTAAAATAAATCGCTTAGGAAAAGGTGTTAGGGAACTTCCAGGTGAATCCGGGCATACCTTCACTAACCCTTACAATCCTACAAATCCCTCCTAAATATATATCTGGAGAGCATAATAAAAAAACTAGGCGAGTAAGGTGTAATAAGCACAATAAATCGCTTGGGAAAAGGTGTTTGGGAACTTCCGTAACCGACGAGAATACGGGAACAGAAAATCCTAACAGAATTATAGATCAATCCAAAGTTCAATATATATCACCAGGAAAAAAATAAAAAAATACGAAAAAATAAATAAAAAAGTACCCGCCATACCCACTCCATTTTCTTCAAGTTCTTCCCATTTTCTTCAGACGTATCTAAAAAAACAGGAGAGAGAGAGAGAGAGAGAGAGAGAGAGAGAGAGAGAGAGACCTCCAAGTCGAAGCAAGTGAGAGAGGAAGAGAAAGAATGGAGAAAGCCTGCCAATTCTCGCGGGATGGAAGCAGGGAGGGAAGGAGGGAAGGAAGGAAGGAGGAGAAGGCGAAGAGGATGGAGAAGAAGGAGAGGGAGAAGAAGAAGGAGAGGGAGAAGAAAAAGGAGAGAGAGAGAGATAGAGAGAGAGAGACTACAAATCTGGAGAGGTAAGGGAGGGAGAGAGAGATGAGGTCGGAGGAAAAACTACCAACCATCTATAACATTCTCTCTCTCTCTCTCTCTCTCTCGTCCAATTTCCTGTCCCTTCTCTCTCCCGCAACCATTTCCTCCCCTTTCTCCTTCACGTCCTCTCTCTCTCTCTCTCTCTCTCTCTCTCTCTCTCTCTCTCTCTCTCTATGCCTCGAGGGACTCCCAGTTTGCTTCGTACATTAATTTCTCGTCCACCCTTCGCTTTACGGTTCCACGGCAAGGGAAGGAAGGAAGGATGGGATGAAGGAAGGGACGGGAAGGGAAAGATGGAAAGAAGAAAGGAAGGAAGGAGGGAAGGTAAGAAGGAAAGGATGGAAAGAAAGAAGGAAGGAGGAAAGGATAGAAGGAATGAAGGCAGGAAGGAAAGGATGGAAAGAAGGAAGGGATGAAAGGAAAGGAAGGAATGAAGGAAAGGAGGAAGGCAGGACAGAAATAAAGAAGTAAGGAAAGAATACAGTTAAAGTTAAGTCAGGCAGCAGATTAGAAGGTAGTAAGGTAACAGACGAAGTAGAGAAAAAGGTAAATTACCGTCCCTAATCCAGCATCTGCTTACCCGTGTTGATACAAATTAGGACACCTGACAGGTAAACAAACACTTCTACTCCCCAAAACACCCTCTTTATCTACTAGCCCTGGGGATGTGGAAGGCTGCCAGGGTAAACAGATAGATGAAGATAGATAGACAGTTAGATAGACAGACAGATATAGAATAAGGAATGGATGTGGAATATAATTGGGCTGGAGACTAATCAGAGAAAGATGAGATTATGCAAAAGGTGCCACATAGATACCAAAATAGAGAGAGAGAGAGAGAGAGAGAGAGAGAGAGAGAGAGAGAGAGAAACTGTGCACCTGCATATGTTACACGTTAATTAATATTCCGGCCAAATACAGACAAGGTTACATAATACAGTACAGAATGGCAGGAACAAAGGGTAAGGGGGGGAAAGGGGCTTGGGGAAAAGTGGGGGGGGGGGGGAAGAAAAAAATTAAGGCAAAAAACAAACGAAAGAAAACAGTAGACAAGAAAACAAAGAAAATGGAATGAGGTCTTTAGGATACACTCAAGCATTAGTTAACAAAGTATCAGGGAAAAAAAGACTGAAGACAAAGACAGGAAGAAAAGAAAGACGAAGGAAAGAAAATGGGAGGAGGTCGATGGGATACTCAGGGATAACTAAACAAATTGATACATACAATTAATGACACCCCTACCTCAGTACCACCCTCCCACGTCACTCCAGCAAGACACACTTACCTGGAAACAAAGAGAAGGTATGATTAATTGACTGTATAATTGGGAAGAGTATGTACATTATCAAGAAACAGTTTAAAAATGCAAGGAACACTTTATAATGCATGGGTAAATACTGCAAATGTAATGGGCTAAAAAAGTGAGAGAGAGAGATGCTGTCACGATCCCTGCCGGTCAAACTCAACGTCAGCCTGGTACACTATTTTGCTCTCTCTCTCTCTCTCTCTCTCTCTCAGGTACACATGCACTCATATTCAATTAACAGAACAATATAATACACACTGAATGACCTGATACATCACACACACAAAGCACAAAGGATCTCTCTCTCTCATGACCTCACTCCTCCTCCTCTCCTGTCCATCACAATAAAACAATTTCCTCTCTATTGTATCCTAAGTCTCTCCTCTCTCTCTCTCTCTCCATCTTCCCCTCACACACACACAACCCCTAGCCATTTCCTACTACTCACACTCTCAATTCTTCTCATCCACCGCATTTTTTTCAACTTCATCTTTCAACTTCCATGCAGGTGGTACTTTTTAATTTTACACTTTCCAAAATCTTCTCCAAATTAACTTTCACCTACCGTATCTTCTTTACACCTGTACTCTTTCATCTTTCCTCTTTTATTTCACATTCATCTTTTATCTTTCAACTTACACTCTTTCATCATTCCTTTTCCTTTCTTCAGTTCACACTCATCTTTCCACTTTTCAGCCAACTCCTTTCAATTTATACTCTTTCACTTTTTCCAGGTTCAATTCACATTCCGCTTTCGACTACATTCATCTTTCCTCCGTCAATTCACACACTGCACCCTTCTCCTGCCTCTTCCATCTTACAATTCTTTTCCACGACGATATTTAACTGTTCCTATAGTAGGGTTCTTTTCACCTGACAAAGTTGTTAAATTTGACTAGTAACCAAGGTGATTCTTGCCTCATCCGTAAGGCTTAATCAGTTTAACACAATAATGATTTAGAGTTTAGGTTGTGAGTGGCCTAATTCTCTCAGACGAAAAGAAGCTCTGCAAAGATAAGTTTGTTCTGATTAGAAATAACGTTCACTGCAAGTCTTATAACTACTATTACTAGTACAACTAACAGTACTATTTTTTTCCCCTCGAGATTAAACCACACCTGCCCTTTCCATCCTCCCCCTTCCCTTCAAAACACCTGCTCTACCCTTCTCCACCCCAGGCCTCTCTTTCCCCACACCTGCTCTTCCTGAACATTTCCCCCTTCCACACACAGTAGCCTCCCCTCCAACTCCCTCTCCTTCACTTGGTCATTCCTGCTTTTCTGTCCTTGTCTTTAGATGACAAAACAGTTTTGTTAGTTATAACCTTCCCAATACAAACAGTCACAAATGACCAACAGGTCTGTTGCTGCTTGCTTTCCTTTGTACTCTTTTGTACCTACTCTTTCCCTTCTATGACTTACCCCTCCCCCCAACACTGATATCTCCACTGCACTCTTCCCCCCTCCGATCACTCTCCCCCTCCCCCTCTTTATCCTCTTTTCACCTAATCTTCCCTCCCTCCCTCACCTAATCTCTTCCCTCTTCCTCCAACGCTCACTTGCACTCTCTCTCCTCCTCTCTCTCTCTTACTTTCACCTACCGTCAATCTCCATTATCCATCCCTCTTTCAGAACGATTCCCCCCACCCCTCTCACCACACACACCCATCCTTCTTACAGCCACCCATCCTCCCGCTCCTCCTCTTACTTCCACTCCCCCTCCCATCCCCTCTCTTTCTCCTCCTACTCCCACTCTCCCTCCCATCCCCTCTCTTTCTCCTCTCCCACTCTCGTTCCTCCTCCTCCTCCCCCACCAGCCACCACATAACTGTATCAGGATGACTTAGAACCCTGTTACATTTTATATACTTTTTTACGATGCTTTAATTTTACTTTTATCTTTTCCCCAGCCGCTTACTCAGAGGCCATGCTATTTCAAAGGCCGGACTTTTGCAGTTCGGGTAACGGAACATGCTTAAATCTCTCATTTTTTTACTCATTTTTCTCCACGTATCTTGTTTCTCTTCTTTTATTCCTTCATTTACTCTTGTTTATCTTGTCTTCTACCTCATCCTTCTCTCTCTCTCTCTCTCTCTCTCTCTCTCACACACACACACACAAAACTACACAACTACGCAATCCTCTTATGCCATAAAAAATACCCCAAAATGGTCGAAGTGCAATAAATCCTACCAAAAGAAAAATCACATCAGTTCACAAACTACATCCCTTGCAACACATGAGTCAAATTACCGTCGAATCGCAAGACCTTTTAGTTGCAAGAATAATTTGACACATTCTCCTCAAGTACCGTAAATCTCTTGTACAGTCACACCAATAACTAGCGGTGCACATTTGACGCGGAGCAATTTGAAACAGGGGACGAAGGCTACTAGAAACGAAGACTACTGGAAACTAAACGACGATCCCCCCCCCCTTGCTTTCTCCAGGATGCTGTACATGGTTTCCTTGTGATATTTGCTGGTCCGTATTGTTATTGTATCTATGTTGAAATGATAAGTGGTAAAGCTTGTTCAGAAATCATGTTATATTGGTGGTTCTGGGTATCGTGTGTGTGTGTGTGTGTGTGTGTGTGTGTGTGTGTGTGTGTGTGTGTGTGTGTGTGTGTGATGGAGGGGCGATGTTCGTGTGTTGGCATCATAACAAAGCAGGATATGTGACTCGCCCACCAACAACAAGCCCGCCAATCACAATAATCTATCACCTTCCACCTACAACATACAGATAGACAGAGATAAATAAATAAACAGATATATAAATAGTTCATAATATAACCATTATCCTATCATACCCAGGCCTCTAGGCTTCTACTACATCCTTAAATAAAAAAAACAATATCCCCTACACCTACTTCCATTCACTTCCCCTCCCTCATCCCATCCATTCCCCTTCCCCTCCCTCTTCCCACCCATTCCCCCTTCCCTTCCCTCTTCCCACCAATTCCCCTCCCCCTCCCTAAAGACAATGGATTAAGTAAATATATCAATAAATAATCAGAAGACGGGTTCATTAAGTGAGTGTACAGAAATTTGCCCAATCCCACTTAACCAAAAACTCTCTCTCTCTCTCTCTCTCTCTCTCTCTCTCCCAACCTTCACACCTCCGTCACCTTTTATTCTCGCTTTAAAAAAATAATCCAAGACATTTATTAGCTCCATCGCACGTACTCATTTAAGACGAGGTAATTACATGAAAAAAATTGGGCGTCCTTCACCTTTTAACAGAAACACACACACACACACACACACACACACACACACACACACTCTCTCTCTCTCTCTCTCTCTCTCTCTCTCTCTCTCGCCTAGGTGTGACGGGGAAGGAAAATAGGCATTTATATTTTTTGAGTTGCGTTCTTCAAATATTTTCTTTAATACAGATGATATTGTAAATTGTTCAAAACTTGGTAAAAGAGTAATGGGGCTTCACACACACAGATAGATAGATAGATAGATAGATAGAGAGAGAGAGAGAGAGAGAGAGAGAGAGAGAGAGAGAGAGACCTGGCAAAGTGCATCTCGGCGCCTCATTAAAATTTCATGCCTGGAACATCAGAGAGTTCGATTCACACACACACACACACACACACACACACACACACACACACACACACACACACAAAACCGGTTCTCAAAAATCACAATAATACACCAAAATCTTAAGACAAAATGGTGATTGGCCCAAATTTCCAAAATGTTCAAAGTTCACAAGACATTAATATATGGCAGAAAACGAGAAAACAACAAAAACAACAACAACACCCTATCAGTATTCAATAAATGGTCACTGAGGGAAAAAGAAAAAAAAAATCTGGTCGCAGTAAAAAAAAAGTATATAATAAAAATAAATACATAAATAACGCTTTCTTTGGGTGACGTTAACAGGCCGGAAAACTGACGTGATATATCGATGGCTACTGAAACTCCGGTATGAAGGCCATCCAGAAAATAATATGGAAATTGTCAGCACTACAATACTGGTAGACAATATTGCAAGGCTGGAAAAAAGTGCGACTACATTGCAAAACCATGAATTAAAACTAGTGTATAAAGGTGAAATGATGAAATACGTGCACTCACTAGAATTACTGAAGTGTTCTAATGTGGTAATGAATGAATGGATGAAGGAAGGAAGGAAGGAAGAGGGAAGGAAGGAGGGAAGGAAGGAAGGAGGGAAGGAAGGAAGGAAGGAAGGAAGGAAGGAGGGTGGGAGGGAGGGGGGAAGGAAGGAAGGAAGGAAGGAATTAATCAGTAAGTGCTGAAGTACGAGAAACATTAAAACAGCGAACTGTTCCCTCAACGTAAGAATCCTATCAGTCTCCTCACAATAAAACGAAAAATCAACTCCTAAACTGATGACAAGTCTCCCCAAAGCTAAAAAAAAAAATAAATAAATAAATAAAGAAGGAAAGAAACAAAATATACCGTCTACTCAAAGGATAAAAACACCCCCAAAAAATGCTCAAAAGATAAACCGTCTGCTCCACCTAACATCACAAAAACCGTCTGCTAAAACTACGAGCCAAAAAAGGTTTATCAATAACTTGCTCAGGACAGGTAAGAGAGACAGGTGTGACAAAGGTGAGGGAAACTCGTGTCACTGGAAGGTCGAACTGGCTTCCTCTCACGGCATCCTGCATCTCAAAGGCCGAGGATGAGGCGAGGGGGAGGGGTAGAAGGACGAGGGCGAGGAGAGGGAGAAGTGAGGGTAAGGGAGAGAGGGAGAAGTGAGGGAGAGAAAGAACTGAGTGGGAGAAGGGCAGTGATAGACAAGGAAGGAAGGTGAGAGGGAGTAACGAAGGGGAAACGTTAGAAAGGGAGAATTGGTGAGTTGAGAAAGGGAAGGGTGGAGGAAGGGCGAGGTGTAAGGGAGGAGTGAGGGAACTACTGAGATCAAAGGGAGGACAGGGAGACGACGGCGTTGCACTACACCACTACCCCCCCCCTCCACTCTCTTCTCTCCCTCTCCCTTCCTGCTCTCTCTCTCTCTCCCTTCCTGCTTTCTCTCCCCCTTGCTTTGTACAATACGAAGACAGGGAGACAATGACAAGAGGGAGAGAGATTTTAAGAAGAGAGCTGGGGACGTACGGAAGATACTGGAGAGAGAGAGAGAGAGAGAGAGAGAGAGAGAGAGAGAGAGTGAGAGAGAGAGAGAGAGAGAGAGAGAGAGAGAGAGAGAGTGTGTGTGTGTGTGTGTGTATCAGTAAGGCATGCAAGCTGAACAGAGGAAATGACGAAAGAAAGACAGGCCTTTCACTACAATGACTCTAAATTCATTCTTCAGATTCATTCTTAACCCCAGACCCTTCTATTCAGCTGAGGAAAGAAAGGTGGAGAGGTTAAATACAGCCTTCATTAACCCTTTCACTTCTAGGCTAAAAATCAACGTAGTGAATGGGTGAAGTAGTAGTAGTAGTAGTAGTGGTGGTGGTGGTAATAGTACAATAATAATAATAATAATAATAATAATAATAATAATAATAATAATAATAAATGTACACAACGCAAAACATAAACAAAATATGAATAAAATAAATACAAATAAGAGAATAGGAAAAAAGTTATAAGGAACTGAACACAGAAGGTAAAAGAAAGAATTACTTGCGTGTATTATGGAGGAAGAAAACAAGGAAGAAAAATAAAGACAGGAGGAATATCAAACAAAGAAAAAGAATAAGAAAAATTACAAAGGAATTCCAGGAACATTTAAAAAGAAAAGAATGGATGGAAATCACTGGCGCAGAAAGTCCAAATGAGGAGAGAACAGCAAAGTAATGATTTTTTTCACCCCCTTGTAGTGGGAAATAGTTTTGATGACTGTGGTGGTGGTGGTGTGTGGTGGTGGTGTATGGTTGTGGTGGTGTATGGTTGTGGAGGTTGTGGTGGTGGTGTGTGGTGATGGAGGTTGTGGTGGTGGTGTGTGGTGATGGAGGTTGTGGTGGTGGTGTGTGGTGATGGAGGTTGTGGTAGTGGTGTGTGGTGGCGGTGACAGAAGCAAGTCCAGGTAAGAAAAACAAAGAATTCAATAATGTTCAAGGCAGAATGACACTGAGAATAAATCGACATTCTATCACATCTTTTGCGTGGGATTTAGAGATGATGATGATGATGATGATGACGATGATGACAATGCTGCTGCTGCTGCTGCTGCTGATGATGATGATGATGATGATGGTGGTGGTGGTGGTGGTGGTGATGTTGAGGATGATGACGATGATAATGTCGTTGATGATGATAATGATAATGTCGATGATGATGATGATGATAATGATAATGTCGTTGATGATGATGATGATGATAATGAATGTGAACTACAATAATTTACATGAATAGAATTAAGAGCACAGGTAAAGCACACACCTGACGTGAAGACAGGTCAGGAAGTAACAAGAAAAATGTTAAGTGTGAAAATTGTGAAAAGTCAAAATCAAGACAAGGGATGTAATCAAAAAGTAAAAATAATTAACAAAGAGGAGGCTAAATGAAATAATGAAACAGTAGAAAGGCTAAGGGTAAGACAGGAACAATGGTGGAAGAAAATATAAACCTCTGTCAGTTAGCATAATAAAAAAAGACAAGCCAAGCAAAGAAACAGCTTGGGTTGAAATGATAAGATTTAGAAGAAAGAATGAAAGAAAGAAAACAAAAGAAAGGGAACGAAAGATGAAACTAGGAAGAGTCTCGATGGAAAGGGTAAGGTACAGCATAAATAAATATTAATATACATAAAATAAAAATGTACCTAGGAAATTGATTAGAAAGAGAAAACTCAAGTATCAATACAAGTTCCAAATGTTACGCCGGGAGTGAGAAGAAACACTGACATACGAAAGCATATTTGGCTAGTGAGATAAGAGATAAGATGCGAGGGGGAGAAGGAAGGAAGACCGGCAGAGATAAGGCTTATCAGGGGTAGCCTGTTCAAGGTAGTACGAGGCGAGCAAGGACAGGGAAATCCAGGGCAGTGTTGGGGGGAAGGGGACGAGAGTTTACTGACAGGGAGAAAAAGATGACGATGATGATGATGACTGATTGATGCCAGTGGTGGTGGTGGCAGTGATGGTTTGATGATGACGACAGGGAGAAAAGGATGGTGATTGATGATGATATAATACAAGTGAAAGTGATTTGTGGCAGAAGACTGTGATATCTAACTTTCTGTGCGTAAGACAAGGAATCTAAGTTTTAAGACGAGAACTAAGAATCTTGCAATAGTTTCGACTAAAGGACAGAGATTTAAGAAGCGTTTTTGTGAGGAAGGATAAAGAACCTGGAGAGAGAGAGAGAGAGAGAGAAGAGAGAGAGAGAGAGAGAGAGAGAGAGAGAGAGAGAGAGAGAGAGACCTATACATGAGATCGATAGCGTGTGTGTGTGTGTGTGTGTGTGTGTGTGTGTGTGTGTGTGTGTGTGTGTAGCTACCTTAAGCAATACTCCGCCTAGCGTGCAAAATTCATGACTACCAAAATGTCAGGCGTCGGTGCTTCTCTACCGTTATAAATTTAGTGAACTGGAGGAGCAAGATGGAGAGAGGGAGAGAGTGTAACCAGGCAGCCGCCATGTTACTCCTCCTAAATCGTCTCTTTCTTCCGTGGGGTGAAGTGCAGGTGCGCCAAATGTGTTATCTTGCGGGGGTACACAGCCTCTACAGGGGGCGGAGCTTAACCCTTCCTGTTGGTAGGGGGGGATAGGGAGGAGGGAGGAAAGGGAGAGGGAGGCAGGGAAGGGGAATGAGGTTGGGGGAAGGACTGGGGGAGAAGAATGCACAGGGAAGAGGAGGCTGGGGAGGGGACAGGGAGGATTTGGGAGAGAGAAGGGGTGCAGAATAGGGGGAAGGACAGGGGCATCCGGGATGGCGAAAGGGAGAAAGGGACAGGGGAGGGAGAAGGTGCAGGCGAACGAGGGTAAAGCCCAAGGGAGACAGACTTCGGGTGTGGAAGAGCGGAAATGAAGGAAGGGATGCAGGAGAGGAGAGGGAGGGAGACACAAGGGCAGAGAAGGGAGAAGACAAGAGGAGGGAAGGAGGGAGATCGGGAGGGACAGTCGGCGAGCCGGGGGGGGGAGGGATGTTGCGGGAGGAAAGAGGGGTGGGGGAGGGAGGACACTGGGGGGGAGGGGGGGAGGACACTGCGGGGGGAGGGGAGGGGAGGGAGGTGAGTGTGGCGCAGGTCACAGCCGCAGCGAGACAGCCGGCCCAGCCACAGCCGGTACAACACCACCGCCGCCACATTACCCACACGGAGCAGGGGCACAGATCCAAGGGTAGGTTGACAAGGGCAGGGAAAAAGGGTAATGTAAGGGCAAGGAGGGGCGGCACACTAACGCAGAGGGCGCTGGCTGTCTGTGTGAGCCATCGCCACGTTGCCGCTTCACTTCTCACCGTCCTCACATCCACTCGCTCACAAACCCCAACATCCCCTCCTATAGCTCCTATACCCCGCGGCCCCCCTCCCTCTCACCCCCACCAGGGCATCACTGGGTCCTCCACTGCACACGGGAAGCGGGCAAGCAAGCAGTGAAAAAGCAAAACACAAAAAAATTCCCAAGCCGGCTACTAGACTGAACAGCCAGCTCACAGTGAGAGAGAAAGAGAGGGCCGAGAGAGGGCGCTGTGCTGGCTTACTAGTGGCATAGTGGCTAGAACAGGCGGTGCTGCCCTCCGCCAAACAGCATATCAGCAGCAGCAGCGTTACATGGTGCGATGGCTGTGGAGGAGGAGGTGCTAGTGCTGGTGGTAGTGGCGGTTACCTGTTAGCCATGCTGCCGTTGAGCGCAAACTCCCGCATCACCTGTGCGGCTCCCTCCGTCAATCAATACCACTGCGCCGCGCTGCCAAACGTATAAGGCGGCTCCTATGACCCCTTTCACCGACGGGCAGGAAGGGGAGGAGAGCAAAGAGAGGGTGCGACGTGGTGAGATGTGGTGTGGTGAGGTGTTGAGCGTGGCAGCACACACTAACACGGTCGCGGCTGTGTCATAGCTCCAGCTCCTCCACCGCCACGTGCAGCACCGCCATCACGCTAGTCACACTGCTCCACCACCGCCGGACAAAACAATAGTCACACCGCTCACCACCGCCGCCGCCGCCACCACCACCACCCGCCTCCGCCATAGCGCGCCCAGTTCAAACGTCACCAAATGCACCCACACCACCCCACTTGTGATCCACCCTTCCACCTTCCATTTTCCCCCACGTATCTACCACTTTCCCCACCTTGCTTGTGGCTTACCTTTCAATCTACCACTTTCCCCCAACAACAGGTGATATTAACGCACGCCATCTACCTTTTCTTTAGCTCTTTCAACTCGGTGATGTATATTTCGCGTTCTTCCTGCCTTCTGACGCTCTAACATCAACAAACGCAGGTGTACATCTTCTAATTTACTCTTCCCACCTGCACACCTTATTTTACCTGTTGTCACTTCCTTACATGAACTGCATACCTGTTGTCCAGCCAAAACACACCATACGAACGCAGACTATAGTATTTTAAAACCTAATACATAAATCCTGCACCCTCGTTAATCCTTTGCCTACATCCTGCACACTGACTAATCCTTTAAATCCTGCACCGGCTGATCCTTTATATAAATCCTTCACCCTGGATAATCCTTTATATAAATCCTGCACCCTGACTAATCCTTTAAACAAATCCTGCACTCTGACTAATCCTTTAAATCCTGCACCCTGACTAATCCTTTAAACAAATCCCGCACTGACTAATCCTTTAAATCCTACACACTGACTAATCCTTCATATAAATCCTGCACCCCGACTAATCCACTATCTCTTCTCTCTCCGTCACAGATCCAGCCACCAGCAAGCCCCCCCAGGGAAGAACAAGCTGAATGAAATCGTCTGGAGGTAGTTAGGGAAAAAATAAATAAATAAACTCGTCTGGAGGTGGTAAAGAAAAAAACATAAACCATAACAAAAAAAAAAAAAAAATCATCATATCGTCTGGAGGTAATAAGGAAAAAACATCAGAAAACATTAAAAAAACATCAAAAACAAAAAATCGTCTGGAGGTAGTAAAGAAAAAAATCGGACTGGCAGGGTTTTACACAACATTATCAACGTGACTATATTCCTGACCTTTATTTCCACCCTCTATCGTGCATCACTTTTCCTTGTTATATGGACCTTCTATCAAGCCATCCTTATAGGTGAGGGAAGCCATGATGATGATGATGATAGGGAAGGATTTGTGTAATGATGATGATAGGGAAGGATTTGTGTAATGATGATGATAGGGAAGGATTTGTGTGATGATGATAACAGGGAAGGATTTGTGTAATGATGATGATAGGGAAGGATTTGTGTAATGATGATGATAGGGAAGGATCTGTTTAGTGGTGGTGGTGGTGGTGATGATGATAGGAAGGATATGTTTGATGATGGTGATGGATGAGAATGAGGACATGATAGGAATTGTTTGATGATAATGATGACAGGGGAGGATCTGTTTGATGTGATGATGATGATTGGGGAGGATCTGTTTGATGATGATGATGATAGGGGAGGATCTGTTTGATGTGATGATGATAAACGTGAGGTACATGGCAGTCCTACACAGTGCACTAATCCCACTCTCGCCAGGCTACTTGCTATGCCGGGAGGGGCGGGTGAGTGAGGGGCGTGTGCGTCTATTCACAGGACCATCAGCCCCAGTCAACCCGGCGCCATCCTTGTACTGGGAAACACATACACGCACAGGCACGCACACGCACACGCACACGCACACACACGCACACACACACTACGAAAATGTGGCAAAGTTGAGGAAGAGAACTGGGAAAGAATACAAGCAGAAAATACAGGTATGTAAATACCTGTGGTATCAAGAACAGGTGATATGAAAAATGAATTAAGATAGTGAAAGTGAGGGAAATAGCAGTAGGCAGTGGAAGTAGCAGCAGATGTGGTAGTGGGCAATAAGTAGCCTACAGGTAGCTAAGGAATCAATACCTTCCCTAGTGGTAGACTGATAGTGGTAATGGTGGTGGTGATGGAGCTATTGATGAGGGAAGTGTGGTATTGATGGAGGATGTGGTGGTGGTGGTTGTGGTAGGGGTGGTGATGGAAGTGGGGTTGTGGTAGTACTAGTGGTGGCAGTAATGGTGGCTGTGGTAGTGGTGGTGGGAGTACTAGTGGTGGCAGTAATGGTATCAGTAGTGGTGGTGGTGGTGGTAGGTGTGGCTACATGAGTGAAGGCCACATTACACATTCATTAAAATCCATTTATTGATTGGAATAACGTCAGGGTGAAAGCGACAGCCGCCAGACAATGAGGGACTGCTGCCCTCTGCTGTCTACCCCTCCTTTCTACGTCCATCATCATCTCTACTCTCCATCATCATTATTTCTACTCTTCATCACCCATCTTCATTCCTCTTTTTATTTTCATCATCTTCACCACCATCACTGTCTACTCCATCAACCATCTTCACTGCTTACTATTTCCATCATCATCATCATCGCCACAGTCCAGGCTCTATCACCCATCTTCACTCCTCTACTTCCATCATCATCATCAGCAGCAGCAGCATCACATCATCATACTATCCATCTATTCTGCCCTACTTCAACCCACTTCTGCTTTATTTAATTCTGCTTACTTCAATCGCTTATATTCCTACCTGCTTACCATCATCATCATCATCATCATCATCAACCTTGCCATTCCTTCCCATCTTCAAAACCACTTCCACTTTCCACCTCCCATTTCCTGTTGCCTACCTCTCATCCACTTCTCGCACTGCTACTTAATTCATCACCCAATCTCCCTCGTCCATCTACTGCTGCCATCTACCGACAAGCCCGGGAATCTGAATATACTCTTTTCACTCCAACCTGGCCTAAAACTACCATCTCTATGCTAAGCTGTAAGATGAGATTAACAATAGAATATGATGCTATACACTCCCATTCTGCTTCCTGCACCGTAACAAGAAAGTAGCACTAGAAATATGATGCTAGTCACGAAGAAGTGCTATGGAAGGATGAAGAACAGTATTTTCTTGTTCTGCCACGGAACAGCAGGTAATAAGCTACAAATGACACTGATCTAGTCACGAAGAAGTGCTCTGGATAGGACGCAGATCCATAGTATTGTCTTATTCTGCCAGAGCTACGTGAAGTAAGCTGCCAAATGACACAAAATCTAATCTCGAAGAAGTGCTATGGAATGGATACAAAGCCATGTGATTGTCTTCATGCTGCCACTGTCCTACGGGTAATAAGTTCCGAATGACAAAACTCTAGTCACGAAGAGGTGCTCTGGGGAGGATGCCGCGCCACAGTATTGTCTTTATTCTTCTATCAAGCTACGTGAAATAAAGCTTGAAAAGGGACAAAAAAAATCTAGCCAAAATTAACCCCCTGACTCTCATGACACTTCGTATTTCATCAGTCTGGGTATGTTTCTTTCCTTATTTCATTTTTAATATTGCTACTTCCAGACGATTTTACTCAGTTCAGGACAGACCTCTAGTATAACCTCAGTAGTTCGAAAAGCCTCCCCAAAGCTGAATAAAATCGTCTGGTGATAGTAAAAATTAAAAAAAAAACTATAATAATAATAATGTCACCAGACAGAAGAGCATAAGGTGAACGAACCATACAGGAGGCCAATTCACTCTGCACTCCCTCACCAGAAAAACAAGTATTCTCTCTCTCCCTTTTTTTCCTTCCAATAACACATGCCAACTTCCCCATGATTCAATCTTATACCTCTCTCTCTCTCTCTCTCTCTCTCTCTCTCTCTCTCTCTCTCAACCAGCAGCGTGGAGGGGAAGTTTGTGTCTCCTCGTATCCAATATTCCTGCACTCCACATCGCCTAACAAGATGACGTTCCACACCTGACAACTTTTCCCCTCCTTCACAGACGCCTTCCTTCTTCTCCTCCTCCCTCACACGACGTCCTTTACCACCACCACCACCACCACCACCAACTCGTCCTCTTCCTCCACCTCTTCTTCTTCCTCCTCCTCCAACACCTCCTCCACAGTAAATAAAATATCCACATTTGTTACTTGGGTATTTGGATGGAAAGTCACTTGAATCTGGGTAAATAAACAGAAACTGACGTGGGATCTTGTTCACTTTGTCAATTATCCTTCTCAGCTGGGGAAAATGGTTAGGAAGGAGGCTATATATAAAGGAAAATTCCCCAGCCCAAAGGAAGGTATTAAAACTGGTGTGGAATCAAGCATATGTCTGGTATTTCTTGACAGTCAAAATTCGAAATAGTACACCAGTCTATCTATACATCTGTGTCTATCATCTGTCCATCTCTATCTATCGTGAAACTGTACATGTTTATATCTATCTATAGGTCCATCTGGATCTACTATCAGTCCATATCTGTTTATTAACCAATCAATCTATCTACCTATTATTCAGAAAGACGAGACAAAAAAAAATGAGAAATATTACGTGTCAAACTCTTCCTCAGTAAATTTTAAAGAAAGCCAGGCCATTACAGAAAAAGGTCAAACGAGGCTGTCTACCCCAGTCCTAATTACAGGCTGCGTGTTTATGCAGATGGCCGGCAGCTGAGGGACGGTGGCCAGGGCGGTAGAGGTGGTGGTGAAGATTTGGAGGTAGTTAGGAGTGGTGGTGGTGGTGGTGGTGGTGAAGATTTGGAGGTAGTTAGGAGTGGTGGTGGTGGTGAAGATTTGGAGGTAGTTAGGAGTGGTGGTGGTGGTGGTGGTGATGGTTTTGATGTGGTTGAGGCGTGGTGGTGATAGGATGGACATTCTGAGGTGGTTTGGAATTTCGCGGGCTGGTGTGATGTTCATGAGGGCAGTGGTCGTGGTGATAAGACAAGGGTAATATTAGTTCAAGGGGGGGGGGGGGGAAATGGCTGTGAGTCTCGATACGTTTTTGTGGTTACCCTAATCGTTCGTATCACATCGTTTATAAAGGCTCCAAGAGGCTTGTAGGCGTCGGCTTTCGTCACCTAATGGCGGCTCTTCACGCTGCTCGATCTCTGGCAGCCTCCCTATTCAGTATCTCATCTCTGAGGTCGCATTATGACCACGCCCTACGTCTTTCTCGGTCTTGGACGAGGTCATGATGATAATGATATGACTGGGAGAACAGAAAAAGGATAGCAGTGTAAGTCGGAAATGCATACTTGCAATAGGATGAAGAATGGCGCAGTCTGGGTTGGATAGGGCTAGAGGGTCACATACGTACACACATAAATACATACACATCCATCCATACATACATACAGGATGGGTATAAAGGGTTGCTGGGACAGACAGATATACAGGAAAGGAGTGGGGGTCATTATGTCTGTTCAGTGGTGGTGATGCAAAGAGCCGCTGCCTCTCAATGCTCCTTCCCACTCTATAAAGTCTCTCTCCCTCTCTCTCTCTCACCGACATTCCTCCCCTCTCCCCCCAACCTTTTTCTCCCTCAACTGCTTCCCTCACCCTCTCAAACCCCCACATTCACCAACTTCCACACAAAGAAATCAATATATTTTTTTTTTTCCTACGTAGTTTTTCCAGACCCAACTTTGCCAGACTCCAGGCGGCATAACGAGTGTCTCTCCCACCTTACACACTCTCTCACTCTTGCTCACTCTCTTACTTGGCTCACTTTTTCCTCCCCGTCTGTCTCACTTTCCAGAACTCTCTTTTCGTGCATTATTGTTGGTGCATTCTCTCTCTCTCTCTCTCCCTCTCTCTCACTATTTGTTTCCCCTTTCGTCCACAGACCTTTTCTCTCCACACTATCCTTCTTCCATCGTCTCCTTCCTTCCTTCGGTTCCTTCACAGTCCTCTTA
This sequence comes from Coenobita brevimanus, assembly GCF_032717465.1. Lineage (NCBI taxonomy): Eukaryota > Metazoa > Arthropoda > Malacostraca > Decapoda > Coenobitidae > Coenobita > Coenobita brevimanus. The sequence continues at coordinate 1,700,889 of NC_137041.1, read as the reverse complement.
TGTCATGCTTGGTGTACTGTTTCTTCCTGTCCTTATATCCTCCCCTTCCTTTTCATTCTGTTCTGTCTTTCTTCCTGCCTTCCCACTGTATTTTTTCACCCTGCCTTGTCCCGTCCCTACCCCTCGTCTAATGCCTCCTCCTTTCTTCCCCACCACCTCCTCTTTCTTCCATTATCCCCCCAACTCGTCCTCTTCCTTTTTTCTTCCTTTCTCTCCCTCCTCCTCCTCCTCCTCCTCCTTTCTTCCCTTCTCCCCCTACTTGTCCTCTTCATTTCTCTCCCTCCTCCTCCTCCCTTCTTCTCCCCCCTCCTCCCTCATTCAAGTACTCTCTCCTCGTCTCCACCCTGCCCCTTCCATCATCATTATCCTTCTTCCCTTGCACTGCCACGCCCGGCTACATACCTCCATCCTTACCTGTCTGCCTGCTCACCTACCTACCTACTTACCTACCTACCTACCCACCCGAGTATCTATGGCACCTGCTGACCTATTTCCTTACCTATCAACTCAACTTTCAGCCTCGGTACTTACTTCTTACCTACCTTCTTCTCTATATCAATTCAAATTTGACGAGTTATGAGGCAGGAATGAGTCGCCTTGGTTACTAGACAAATCAACCCTCCAACCTGACAACACCTGGCCATCAAGTGAACTGAGAGGGTTAGGGATGTATCTCAGGATAAGAGTAATTGCCCTACAAACATCTCCCTCTCATCTGAATAAAATCGTCTGGTGTCAGCAAGAATACAATGAAAACTAAAAAAAGACAACATACTATACGGGATTAATCTTTTCCCCCTGCCTATGACCTCCAGTTCTTCATAAGGCGCGTGTCTAGCCATCACGAAATGAATGAGTCTTAATTCTAGCTCTTAACAGTTAATATTTTCCACATTACGGTACCTACCAGTCTAGTCTGCTTTTTCCACTTAATTTCCAGTCACCTGCCCCACCTACATACCTACTTACTAAACCAGTCCACCTCCCACATGTACTTATCGCCCTACTTCCACATATTTATCTACTTCCTATCTATCCCTGTCTCCACCTGCCTACCCACCCATCTACCTACTCACCGACCACCTATCTACCAATCCACCATTCACCTACCTACCTACCAACCAACCAATATACCTTCCAACCTCCCTACTTACCAACCCACCTACCCACCCTCTACCAACCCACACCTTACCAACCACCTACCAACTAACCAATCTACCTTCCAACCTCCCTACTTACCAATCCACCTACTTTACCAACCCATACCCTACCAACCTCCTTACCACCCACCCACCTACCCACCAATCCATCTCACACTCACCAGCCAACCTACCTACATACCAACCCCTCTATTACCCAACCCACCTACCAACGCACCCTCTACCAACCCATACCTTACCAACCTCCTTACCACCCATCCACCCCACACCCACTCACCCAGCCAGCGCCCATGGAAGTACCCGCCTCATATACATAATTCACGCCCTATTAGGCTAAGTACCGCCTGACATTTTAAGTTGGGGTCAGGATCAGGTACAACTTTCTAAAACGAAGAACGTAACAATTTTGCTTAGAGATAAACGGTGAGGGGAGGGAGCAGGGGTGAGGGGAGGAAGGGGCTGGGGAGAAGTAGTGGGAGGGCGGAGCTGAGGGAGGAATAGGAGGGAGGAATAGGAGGGAGGAAGTTGAAGGGAGGAGTAGGAGGGGGAGAGCTTGGGTGAGGGGAGGGGGAGGTGGGGCGAGGGGAGGAATGGTGTGGGAAGGGGTAAATGGTGGTGGATTTGGGGAGGAAGGAGAGGATTTGAAGATGGGGGTGGAAGGAAAATGGGGGTGGGATTGGGGGGGAAGAGAAGAGTTGGGGAAAAGAGGAGAGAAGGGGATGGATGAAGGAGTGGAGAATGGGGAGAAAGAATGAATGAGCGAGTGGGTAACGTTAGAGGAAGACTGGAACGAAATGGAAAGTAGTGAAAAAGAAAGAAGAGAAAGACAGGAAAGACAAGAGGAGAGAATGAAGAAAGAATGAAAGACACAGATGCAACACAACAAGAAATGCACAAGAAAAACAAACAAGAGAAGAGAAAGACAAACGGACGAAAAGGAAATAGAGGGCGGACAAAGAATAATAGAGACATACAGACAGACACAGTTTTAACAGACAGACAGACAGGGCCAGACAGTGCAGCCTTGGAGTATGTAATGTTAGCCTGGTGCTGATAACAGGTTTTCTTAAGACTACTGCAATTTCTCTCTCTCTCTCTCTCTCTCTCTCTCTAGTACCATTCTGCTGCTTTTTAATACACTCAAGCTCCACCTCCTCTCTTTCTCCCTGCAATAACATTACTCCTTAATGCCATTACCCCCCCACCCACTCACCTCTCTCTCTCTCTCTCTCTCTCTCTCTCTCTCTCTCTCTCTCTCTCCATTAAACTGCTCTTTACTGCATTCCTCAGCCACTGTCAATCTTGTAAACACACACATTACGCCTCTCAATTGACCCACACCACTTCTATTATTCCTCCCACTTCCAACTGATCCACTTCTCCTGGTCTTTTATTTAAGAGTATATTTCTCAATCTTCCCATGTCCTTCCCTCTCATTCTTACTTTATTCTTCCTGGTTTCTTATTCAGCGTCTTCAGTCCTTGGCCACAGCCTTTCCCTCCACTCTTTTTAATTCCTCTCTCCATTCTTTTTTATTCCTTTCCCTTTATTCTTTTTTTTATTTTACTCATCAATCTTTCATTTATACTTTTCCAAACTGCTTTCCCCCACCTGCCCTGGGTCTCCCACACCTACCCCTTTATTTCCCTAAACAACTCCCTATATACCCTTCCCTACCTTCTCCCTCTACCCCTTCCCTCGATCCCTACCTCACCTAACTCTCCCTTCAATTTTCTCTACTTCTTCCTCTCCCCTCCCTAACCCTCTCTTCCCTTTCCTCTACTTCTCCCTCTCTCCCTTCCCCCTTTCCTCCCTTCCTCTATCCCTACCTCACCTAACTCTCCCTTCAATTCTCTCACTTCTCCCTCTCCCCTCCCTCATTCTCTCTTCCCTTTCTCTAATTCTCCCTCTCTCCCTTACCCACTTTCCTCCCTTCCTCCCCCCACACGCAACATCCTCACGCACCATCGACAACCAAATTCCGGGTATCAGAACAAAGAAATAATCACAATAAAGAAAAAGGTTTGAAGAAACAGTCCAGAATCTGAGTCAATTGAACCGATACTTTTAGCAATCGTTCGTGAGGCGATGATGGCAAGCTTTCAGAACCACTCATATCAAAATTTTACACTAAGTTTTTTTGTATTTTCAGGTCTACATGTGTACGTCTTTGTCAAAATTTTACGTACACGCAAAATTATACACATACCTGAAATTACACGCTCAGGTGATTTATTTAGTCAAAGAACCTGACTGCTGTTTACAGAAATACACACTTGTACAATTTTGTAAGACCGTAATTATACACACGCTTTTTACTTACACAATTACACACATGTACAACTTTACGGACCATAATTATTGATAAATTTAGATAGATAAATAACATAGGGTACCAAACATGTTATACCGATATATAATTCTTCTTCCCTTCGTAAACAATAATATTCATGCATCATCAATCACTTTCTCTCTCCCCCACCTGCCCTTAAAACAAAATCAATCAAGAATAAACAACTATTTTCTCTCCCTTTCTCACCCTTACTCCCTTTCCTTCCTTCCTTACTTTCTCTCCCTTCCTTTTTTTCCTTCCTCCCCCTTCCTTTTCCTTCAATCCTTTCTCCTCTTCCTTCCCTTCTCCCTTTTCCTTCCTTCCTTTCCTTTCTCCTCTTACCTTCCTTCCTCTATCTCCCCCTTCCTGCCTTCCTTTCTCCCACTTCCTTCCTTCCTACACATGGTCCATTTTTAGGCTGGCCCAATCAACTATCCCAGCACTCCACCTCCATCATGAGCCAATACCGTCGATTACCTTCCCCACACCATTCCCCCTCCCCCTCCCCCACCACCATTACCCCCACTCCTCCCCTCTGTATGTCCGACCCTCCCTGTCCCTTCACCCACACCAACGCACTCACTGACACGCAAACCCCCCCTATCTTTACACACACACACACACACACACACACACACACACACACAGCCTATTGATTGCCCTGTCCTCTTAGCCCTACACACACCTGCCCTGCCTACTGCTTACTTAGGGCCTCAATTCTTCCCCACAATTTCCTACACACACACACACACACACACACACACACACACACACACACACACACACAATTTTCCTTTCCCTGTTACATACTCGACTGCTGTACCTCCAACCTGGACAATTTATCTATTCTTTCCTCCTCCACTTCCCTCTTCTCATTTTTTTTTTCATCAGTTATCTTCTCTCACTTCCCTCTTCTCCTCCCCTCCCTCTCCACTTCCCTCTTCTCCACTAACTCTTCCTCTTCCCCTCCATTTCCCTCTTCCCATCCTTTCTCGTCTTCCCTACCCATTACTCCTCTCCCTCTCCACTTCCCATCCACTTCTCCCCCTTCACTTCCCTCTCCCCACCTTCTTTCCCCTCTTTCCATCCCTCACTTCCCCTTTCTCATCATTTCTCCTCTGTCCTTCCCTCACTCCCCTCCCCTTCACTTCCCTCTTCCGATCTTCCTTCTCCTCTTCCCTTCCCTCTCTCCCCTTCCCTAAACTGCGTTCTCTCTCTACAAGGCCGTCAATACAGGGAACACAACCAACTAATCAATGTTATGTTGTTAAGCACCAATCTAGCCTCTCTCTCCTACCATTTTCATTTATTGTCTATCCTTACTGTCCTCATTTCCATTATTTCCATTTATTCCATTTCCCTACTAATTCCATTTCCATCAATACCATTTATCTTTATTTTTTTATTTATTTATTTTGTCTCAGTTCACGATGTTTCTACTCCCATTTTCTTATTCCCCTTGCCTTACTATTCTTATTGCTTCCAGTCTTATTCATTTCGTTTCATTCGTGTTGTCTTCACCATTAACATTTTATTAATTTCTTCTTCTCACCATCTCTTATTTAACATTCTCCCTCTCTCTCTCTCTCTCTCTCTCTCTCAAACAATAACTAGGCCTTTTCTCCTCAAAGCACCTTCATCAATCCAATTACTTGACTCCCCTCTCCAGTCTCTCTCTCTCTCTCTCTCTCTCTCTCTCTCTCTCTCTCCCTCCATTTTTCTTGTCTCCCGAAAGGGCAATTTGTCTTTCTTGCTTCACTTCTCCCTTCCTCTTACCTTGCTTTTATTAACCCCACGCAATAATAATAATAATAATAATAATAATAGTAATAAAACCACCTCTATACCACTATCCTCAAAAACACGTCAATTTTCTAAACAAGGCTTGGCAAGACTGACCTAAATACACCTGGAACTGACCTAACTTGACAAAAACTACCCTACCTGACCAAACACAACCTACACTACCCTGAGCTACCCAAAGGTCACTGGATTTGACCCTATTTGGCCCAGATGCTCTACTTACTATTTCCTTCCGTCCCTCTGACCTCACTGCATCAACTTACCTGGAAAGAAAAGGGCTTAATTAGTATACACAAGGAAAATCGGAAGACATATGATAATACTGTACAGAGTTGTTATTTTGACTAATCGTCTCGTCAAAGTAGTTCTCTTTTATCTTCTCTCTCTTCTCTTCTCTTATCTCTCTCTATGCATCACCTCTCGTCCTCTCTTCTCTTCTCTTTTCTCCTCTCTTATCTTTCTCTCTATGCATAACCTCTCGTCCTCTCTCCTCTTCTCTTTTCTCCTCTCTTATGGTATGTCTCTTTATGCATCACCTCTCGTCCCATTCTTCCACTTCGGAATTATTCTCCTCCTCTAGCCTCGTTCTCTCTCTCCCTCTCATTTCTCCAGGGTCCACTCACTCCACGGCTCCCAACTCACGTAATCTTTTAAGTAGCGGACTGGAGTGGCCTTAGTGGAGAAGGACCTCGAGAGCCAAGTCCCAGGGAGCTCACCACACTAGAACCCCCCCTCGCCACTCAAACCCCAACCCCTCCACTCGAACCCCAACTTCAGCCCCTTTCCAGATGTAACACCCCTTAACTCCACCCCCAAAATAGTGACTTCCCCTACACAGAGCCCCAATATTTCTCCTCTTCATTACCCACACCGATCCACCCACCCACCCACCCACACAACCCCTCCAGGTCAACCCTCCCCCAAAAAATCCTCTCAAATCAACCCTCCACCCCCACCAGACCCAACCCCCATTCCCTCTAAAATCAAGGCTTCATTCTCAACCTCCCCCACGTCAATCCCACAATCCCATACCCGCTGCAAGTCAACCCAACACCCCCACAACCCCTCCAAGACAATCCTAAACCCCCACAACCCCTGAAAGTCAACCCTACAACCCCACCAAACCCAATCCCCATTCCCTCTAAAATCAAACCTTCATTCTCAACCTTCCCCACGTCTATCCCCACAATCCCATACCCCCTCCAAGTCAACCCCTCACCCCCACAACCCCTAAAAGTCAACCCCACACCCCCACAACCCCCTCCAGCAGGACACAAGGCTCATCCCATCCCAAGGCAGAGAGGGTCAGCATCCAAATGGGTCTTATCCAGGAAAGGGTCGGCTGGGGAGTGCTGAAGACTTGATGTTCATCCTCGTGTATGTGTGTGTGTGTGTGTGTGTGTGTGTGTGTGTGTGTGTGTGTGTGTGTTATATATCCTTACCATTCGTATAGTTATTTTCTCTCTCTCTCTCTCTCTCTCTTCCCTTACCTACACACATACTTTGTAAATTCTTCTGATCAACCTCTAGCTACTTCGCCAATACTTTTCTCTCTTCTCTACAGACACTACAAATAATTCATCTACCTAATACTTCCCTTAGTTTAGCCACCTACTTGCCTCCTGATTTACCTAACTGTCTACCTATCTACCTCCTTACTAGCTAATTACCTTCTTAATCCTCAACACATTTTTCAACTAACTCATCTACTTTTTTTAATGATTTAGACACCGACTTGCCCACTGAATTTAGCTGCCCAATTTCCTACATATGTCTGCTTCTATTCTCCGTGGATAAGGATATAATCAGCCTCACTCTTCTTCCTTAGCGTCACTCCTGCTCCCTTTGGGCTCTAAGATAATCGTATTACACCCACTCCTTTGACTCCGATCCTCCTCCTACTCTTCTCTCCCCTCCACTTTCTACTACTACTCTCATCTCTCTCCCCCTCCTACTCTCTTCTCTCCTCCTACTAGTACTATTACTACGGTACCCCTCCTCCTCCTCCTCTTATTCCTGTTCTTTACATCTTTAACCCTCCTACTCTCTTACTTCTGAAGCTCCTCTATCTCTTACTTAACTTTTCTCTTCCTCCTAGCTTCCTCTTTCAGCTCCTGTTCCTTATCTCTTCCTCCTGTACAACTAGCACCACTACTCCTTCTCTACTACTACCACTGCTGTCCCTAATCCTCACACTGATACCTAACTTCCCAGACTCACATTACCCTACTACACAACCACGGTTCTCCTGTTTCAACCTTCCCTTTCACTAATGCTATTCCCCTTGTCTGCCCCCAGGCCTGCTCTTCCTGCCTGCTGGCCGATGCTAATTCACGGAGAGCAGAGGAGAGAGACTGGACTGGAGAGAAGAGCAGAGGAGAGGAGGGAAAAGAAAAGGAGTGAAGACATGAGAGGAGGACAGAGGACAAGAGAGGAGAGGAGAGCAACGCATCCCCAGAGTGGAATCTTAACTTTGTACTGTTCTCTGCCTTTACTTCCTTCTCTCTCGTCTTTTACTGTTCTTCCACACCTTTCGTCTTTAGCTTATCTTTCACTTTCCTTTCCTCCCCTCCTCCTCCTCATTACATGTATTATTATTATTATTATTATTATTATTATTATTATTACTATTATTTCAACATCATCATTATTATTATTCCCCTCGTCAAACAATTTACAACAGTTCATGTCCAACCGTCGCAGATTTTTTATTAACGGAGGACATCTGCAATTTAGTGGGGGGTTTTTCCCCATTTGTTGTTCTGTGAAAAAAAAAAAAAAAAAAAAAAAAAAAAAAATCTTTCTTCTCTACGTCTCTCACTCAGTTTACTTTCCCCCGCGTTTCACTACAAAACCTTTCTCCCTCCTTCCCTCCCTCTTTTGTTCTCTCCTCTCCTCCTCCGTGGCCACCCCGTAGTCAGGTTCGTACCCCTGCCACCAAAACAACCGTCCATAACTCCAGCAAACTCCTGCACGCCCACAAAAACCCCGACCCATAACAACTGATACCGCCTCCACACACACACACACACACACACACACACACACACACACACACACACACACACACACACACACACACACTATGCTCCAACGTAATTTCGTTTCTTTCTTTTTCCAATATTTCCTTCCATTTTATGTAGATTTTCTCCTTTTCAATACAAAGAGATAGATGCAGACAGAAAGCTACCTAGTAAGATGGAGGGAGGGAGACAGGGAGGGAGAGAGAGAGGGGGGGAAGTGGGGAATTACGAGAGGAGATAAGCTTGGAAATATCACAAACGGGAGGAGGAGAGAGGGGGAAGAGGGAGACAGAAGCAGGGAATTACAAGAGAAAAGTTTGGGAGTATCACCAGCTGAGACAGACAGAGGGAGAGAGACCGGAGACACACTATAAACAGAGAGACAGACGGACACACCAGAGACAGGAAGGCAGACAGACACACACCAGAGAGAGAGAGAGAAAGACACCAGACAGACAGAAAAACAGTAAGACACACCAAAGAGACAGACACACACGAGATAGGTGGAAAAACACACTAGAGAGGCAGACAGACAGGTAGAAAGACACACTAGACAGGTAGACAGAGGGGGAAAATGGAAACAGGGGACAAGGACCCTGACGAACGCAGAATTACACCCCACCTGTCAACACCTGGTCATTCCCGGCAATTAATCAGGCAAATATGGAGGCGGTGTGGGCGTGGATGGCCAGGCGCAGACGACGTAAAGTGATTCTGGGATTTTGCTGCCCTTCCACTCGCGGCATTCACGGCGGCGATGGCAATTGTGTATTCAAATTGCATTCCGTATTCGTAATTATGCTAAATCCGCGGAGGATGCTCTCTCTCTCTCTCTCTCTCTCTCTCTCACACACACACACACACACTCTTCCCAGTCAGTCATATTGCTTTCTCTCCATCTCTCTCTCTCTCTCATATTGCCAAACTTGACTCCTTTTCATTATCCTGAAGGCCTTTATCATCTAACTTCTTTATTCCCTCCTCCGTTGCATCTTCTATTATTATCTCTCTCTCTCTCTCTCTCTCTCTCTCTCTCTCTCTCTCTCTCTCCTTATTGCAGCTCATTCTTTCTACTTTTGCTGCCATTCCTAATTTTATTCCTTCCTTTATTGCACCGTCTTATTATCTGGCTGGCTCTCCTTATTGCAGCATCTAATTTTCAGCTTTTTTTAAATCTTTCTCTATTGTCCTGACCTTTTCAATGATTCCTTATTTTCATTACCAGTATCTTTTTGGTTTCTCTTCATTGCTGCAGTCTCTTTCTTTCTTTCTTTCTTTCTCTCTCTCTCTCTCTCTCTCTCGTATAGCCTACTGAGTTGGTCTGTTGGCTAGAACTCCCTCTCTTCACTGTCCTATATTTCCCCTTTGCTGCCGATTCCTTATTGCATGTCCCTCTTTCTTGCCCTTCCCTTATTCTTTTTATCTCCTGGCTTCTCCCTATGGCTCCACCTCTTACTCTACGGTCTTGTTAGTTTCCATCGACCCTGCCTTAACACAGCTACCAAACCCGCTGCCTTTGTTCTGTTGTTACCTCACCCCCCTTACACAATCCTCTTCCGTCTTTCCATCCATTTACACATTTCATGCTCAGATGGTCTTTATTATTTTTACTCTTGCATATTTTGACGGTCACTATATCCCCACTACTCTTTACTACCAAATACACTCCCTTTACTCCATCACATTCACCCCACCCTCCCAACACTTTCCTTTTTCTCTCCTAAAATTTACTCTTTCCACTTATTTATAACTTTGAAGCACACACAGCCTTTCCTCCAATACTATCATTCCTACATCCTTCGACGATCACTACCCCCCTAAAACGTAACTACCAACCCCACTTCTTTTGTTCCTCCCCACCCCACCACCTCCCTCTTCCTCCCCTAAACTTTTTACTCTTTCCATCCATCTGCAACTTTCATGCCCCGATAGCCTTTCCTCCACTATTTTTACCATTACGTGCTTCAGTGGTCACTATCCCTCCCCCCATCGTCATCCCCCAACTCCACTACCCCTCCCCCCCTCATGCCCCCCTTCTACTACCCCTCCCACCCTCACCTCCCACTTCCAGTACCCCTCCCCCCTCATTTCCCACCTCCACCACCTCTTACAGCCGGAGATGTCTTTCCCATTTTCAATGTCTTCTTTCTACATCCTTCCCCCTTCTGTTTCTTTTTCTTTCAGCCATTTTCATCCTAGTATTCATTTCCCATCCTTCAACTCCTTTCAAATCTCCCCTTCCCTTTCCTTCCCCATCAATTCTGCCTCCCACATCTCCCCTCTACTTCTCTTCCTTTCTTCCCTCAGCTTTCTTCACCCCCATTAACTCTTCCCCTACTCTCTTGGTCATTACCCCACTAACCCTCCTCCTCTCCCCACCTCCTCCCCACTCTCTCCGCCACCTTCTCCTTTAATCCCTTTGTCCTGCGTAGTCCTCTGTCTCAGCTCCCTCCCCACTCTCCTCACCCCTTCCCTCTGTAATCCTCCCAATCCATCATCCCCTTCTCCACTAAATCCTCCTATTCCCACCACTTCCTCAGTATTTCCTTCTTCTCACATCTTAATATTTTGTGTGCTATTCTCCATCCCACTCCTCTCCCACTACTTTTCCCACAAACCCACCTCCTCCTACTAGCTCCTCCGTTATTCTCGTCTCCTCCTCCTCCTATTCAATCCTTGTCTTTAGCTGATAACACGGCTTTGTTAGTTATAACCTTCCCTATTCCAAACAACCACTAAAGGATGAACCCGTCTGTTGCTGTTTGCTCTATGTACTCTTCATCATTCTCCTCCTCCTGAATTCTTTTATCCTGTGTACTACTACTACTACTACTACTACTACTACTACTGCTGCTGCTGCTGCTGCTACTCTCTCTCTCTCTCTCTCTCTCTCTCTCTCTCTCTCTCCATCGGTCCTACGAACACTCCCACTCGTACCATCATCCCCATTTCTCCATCGACATCGTCTCTAATCTCCCATCTCCTTCCCCCTTGATTCCCCCTCCCCACCACTGTAGCACAATCCCACCCCCCCACCCTTGGTGCGTGGGGGCCATATGTGGTGCGGCGGGAGGTGGCAGGGACCCATAACCCCAAGACCGTAAATATATAGCCCCCCCATGGAATTTGTCCACCACGGCAGCCAGCCACTGGAGGAGGAGCAGAAGGAGAGGAGAGAGGGGGACAAGGAGAGAGGAGGAGGACAAGGAGGAGAGGGGAAAGGAGAGGAGAGAAGGGGACAAGGAGAGGGGAGAGGCAAGGACATGCAGAAAGGAGGAGGACAAGGAGAAGAAGGGAAAGGAGAGGAAAGGGGATGAGAGGAGAGGTGAGGAATGGAGAGATGAGAGGATGGAGAGGAGAGGACAAGGAAGGGAAAAAGACGGACATAGGACAAGGTGAATAAATGGGGACAGGCGGTCATCAGAGGACGAAAAGGAAATGTGTGGAGGGGAAGAGAGTCACAGCTGGGCAGAGATGGGGGAAAGATGAAGAAAATGGGAAGTATGGGAAACTGAATGAGAAAGAAAAGAATGAGGGACTCTGAAGATCAAAGAAGTGAGGAAAGAGATGGCAAAGGAAGGAAGGGAGAAGGGGAAGGGTAAAGAGCAAGGGGAAAACAGAAATTGCTCTGAAGATAAAGGGAGAAAAAAAAAAAAAAAAAAAAAAAAGTGACTGGATAGGGAGAGTTGAGGCAGATCTCCCCCCCTCCCGGTTCTCTCTCTCTCTCTCTCTCTCTCTCTGCCACCACACGTGCCTACAACATCCCCGAGGATAGAGGAAGCCTATTGCGGGATAAAAAGGATATATGTTGGAGCGGGAGGGGAGCGAGAGAGACCTGTAAAACTCCGGCAAATGGACGCTGAGTGGGAATGGGAATGAGGGATAGCTGTATGACCTGGATGAGTGGATGATTGATAGCTGTAAGACCTGGATGAGTGGATGATGGATGAAAATGATAGTAGATGGGGAATACAACTGAGAAGGGGGATAGAATGTGCAAGACTATGATTTATGACAGGGGGATAGAGGAGTGGATGCTGGATAGTAAACGAAAGGAAGAATATAGAAGGAACGATTAAAAGGGAGGAAGGAACGGAGGAAGGATGAATAAGGAAGAAAATAATTACACTGAAAGGGGGGTTGAAAGGGAGAGAGGAAGGGAGAAGAGAGATGAAGGAAAGCCAAAGTGAAAGGAGGATGGGGTGAGGTGGTTAAAGGAAAGAAAGGGATGGAGGTAAAATAAGAAGGAAAGTACAAATATCGAAGGGGAGGAGGGAGGGAGGGAGACGAGAGGTGAAGGAAAGCCAAAGTGAAGTGAGGATGGGGTGGGGGGTGGTTGGGGTGGGGGGAGGGGGCAAGGTCGAATACCTTTAGGTCAAGTTCAGGGTCAAACTCTCATCAGGAAGGAACAATCCTGACTCACGCGCCTTAGCCAGACGGTGGGAGGGGGAGGACGAGGAAGGAGGGGAGGAGAAGGAAGGAGGGGAGGGAGAGGAAGGGAGGAGGAAGAGGAAGGGTGAGGAAGTGGAAGGGAGAAGAGGAGGAAGGGGGGAGCAAGAGGAAGGGAGAAGAGGGGGTGAGGAAGAGGAAGGGAGAAGAGGAGGAAGGAAGAAGAGGAAGGGGGAGGAAAAGGATGAGAGGAAAGGGGGGGGGGAGATGCAAGATGAGGAGAACGGGTGGGGGGGGAGATAAGGACAAGATGGGGGGGGGGAAGGATGAGGAAAGTGAGAAATAAGATAAAACAGGAAAGAGGAAGTGGAAAACAGAGGGGGAGAGGGATGGACGGGGAAAGAATGGGGGGAGAGGGATGGAGGGGGAAAGAATGGGGGGAGAGTGAGGAGGCTGGAAGAAGGGCGACAGGGAGATCTAGATGTGGGTGGTGAGAGGAGAGGAGAGGAGAGGGGGGGAGGGGATTCCAGGAGAGAAAGGTAGGCAGGGGGATCAGGAAAAAAAAAAAAAAAAAAAAAAAAAGGGGGGGGGGGGGGGGGGAAAGGGAATCCTGAAGAGTGAGAATCCGAGAAGTGGAAAGATTCTGAGGGACAATGTGTGTGTTTGTGAGGGAAAGGAATGACTGGGAAAAAGAGGAAGGAGAAATACTGAGAGAGAGAGAGAGAGAGAGAGAGAGAGAGAGAGAGCGAGGGGGTGGGGTGGGGTGGGGTGGGGGCACGGTACAAAACTGTGGCGAAGCGTGGTGCAGAATTAAGGCACAGAATAAGAACAGAGACAGGCGAGGCACGGTAGGTGAGGCATTAAATAAAAGTAGTGAGGCAGGGTGAGGCACAGATAACACTGCGGCACGGCGAGACGCGGAAGGTAAGGCAGGGTGAGAAGTGGTAGGTGAGGCAGGGCTGAGGCTGGACCATAGGCATCAAATATGAATACTGAGGCAGGATGGGGCGTGGTAAGAGAAGCAGGGTGAGGCATAAAATGGAGAGAGAATGAGAAGGGTGAAGGAAGGGCATAAGGAATTGAATGGGAATGGTAGGAGAGGCATAGAAGAAAAGGATATGGTATGTGCAAGGTAGATGGGAGTGAGCATGGTGGGTGTGTGGAGGTATATGGCATGGTGTGTGGTAAGTGGGTATGTGAGGGGGTACCATATAAGGCATGGTGGATATGTGGGGGTATTAGGGTAGGGTATCAGGAGTGGTGCGTACAAGTGTGGCAGGGTGAGTCGAGGAAAGACAGGAAATAAGTAAGGTTTTGTGACGTCAGAGGGAAGTTGTGTGGCAGGGTGTGAGGGAAGGCAGAGTGTGAGGGAAGGAAGGGTGTACCGCAGGGTAAGAGGAAGGGTGTAAGGCAGAGTGTGAGGTGAGGCAGGGTGTGAGGCAGCATCAACATGGCCGCTATGAATAGTAAGCAGCAGAGGGATCCCTAAGCCGGGAGAACTTCACCACACACCACACCACACCACACAACACACCCAACCTCACCACCACCACACAACACACCCAACTTCACCACATTAACTCACCCAGCCTCACCACACCAACATACTCAACCTTACCACCTAAACATACCCAGGCTCACCACAAAACCTTACCACACCAGCATACTGGCTCACCACCACACTGATAATACACCACACCAAACATCACTAAAACACTACCACCACACCAAACCATAAGTCTCACCAAAGTACACCACAAATTACTACCACACCACACTATACCTTGCCTCCCCTTCCACCAAACTACAACACACATCACATTACAACTACAAGAACCACCATACCACACAGGGCCTCGACCAAACCACACCACACCGCACCACACACCACACCATCATACAAGTGTCTAGTTCCACCCAGCCGTGCATATTGTAATGGACATGTAATACCCACATAAGGAAATTGTGTTTACTCTGAGAATACAAGGGTTGGTGAATAGATGTTTAAATGATTTCCAAGCTGTCAAAACGTAATGAGCTCTTGGTAAAATTAAAACGGGGTTGACAGGACTGCAATTTCGCTTTTTTCATTCGTACGCAAGTTCAGTCACTGAATTATTGCCTGAAACTGTACGTAAATTGGAAGTCTGAATCTCCACGGATCTTAGCCTTGTCAACCCATCGTTCACTTTCCTCTCACCAAACCAACAACCCCTCTAACCTCTCACCTCCTTCCCCTCACTCCCCTCTCCGCCAATTCCACACCCTCCCTCTCACTAACCCGATCCTCAGCCTCCCTCACCCACCCTCCCCTACATTAAACATATTCTTATTATCCCTCACACCAACCAATTCCTCCCACCAACCAAATTCCCACTTCCCTTCCTCACTTACTTTCTCCCTCTTGTACCATCCCTTATCTCCACCTAATCCCTCACTCCCCCTCACCAAACTTATTCCCTCCCTCCACCTTCTCCCCCAGTCTCTAATTACCAGTCATCTCTCCTCTCCTTTACTCCCCTCCTCCCCACCTGCCTTCAACCAATCCCTCACTTCCTCTCACAACGAACCGATTCCCATTTCCCCTCCTCTCCCAACAAGTCCCTATCACTCCTCGACTTATCCCTTCATCTTCCTCTACCAATCCCAAACCCCCACCAACCTCAACATCCCCTCCAATCCCTCTCCCTCACTCCCCTCCCCTTCGGTTCAGGAAACACTCGAGCAGCGACGGTGGCACCATAAAATGTAAGCCCTACAAAAACTGGAGAACTGCACATGAATACCAAGTAGGGCAAAGAGTTCCCAAGAGCAGCCCTCACCCTGCCTCACTCTACTTCACCCTGCCTCGGTCTTTCCCTGCCTCACCCCACAAAGCTCCCCCTGCCACACTCCGGCCTCAACCCTGCCTCACTCAAAAGCTCCCCCTGCCTCACTCCTCCAAAGTTCCTCCTGCCTTATCCCTCAAAGCTCCCCCTGCCTCACTCCTCAAAGCCACCCCTGCCTCACTCCTCAAAGCCACCCCTGCCTCACTCCTCAAAGCCACCCCTGCCTCACCTCTCCAAGCTCCCCGTGTATCATCCCTGCCTAACAAAGACCCCATCCTCAGGGCTCCGTCAGGCTCCATTCTCCTCCCTCGGGTTTTTCTCCCCACAGGCCACCATAAAAAACACCACCACTACTGTACCCGGGGACCACACTCAACCACCCTCCCACCAAAGCACAGCCGAAGTCAATAATCCATTTACACTTCTGGCGAGGCTCCCAAATTAGGTAAACACGAATCTGGCGCCTCTCTCTCTCTCCACTGATTAGTTTAGGACGAGCTGATAAGGGTCTGACACGATATAAAACAACTAATCACTTATATATATATATTTTTTTTTCAGTCTAGCACGGTTTCACTGGGTTTTGATACGGTATACAGGAACTACGGCATATAACTCGCGGGTCAATAATGTCTTTAAACTTCAGGGGTGTCTAACTAACAAAGCGAAGACCCAACTCGGGCCTAGGCAAGAGTCGAGGCAAAATCTCCCTTCTGTCAGCCGTGGAGTGAGATCATTGGTAAGGAAGAGGTGTTAGTAAGTTTGCACAAGAATACAGTATCGGATAATTAGAAATAAATCGGTAAGGAAGAGGTGTTAGTAAGCTTGCACAAGAGTATGGTAACGGAGCACAATCAGAAATAAATCAGTAAGGAAGAGGTGTTAGTAAGCTTCCTAACCACACTAGAACACCGCTCCCCTCCTGCCTCAGTGACACTCATTCATCAACCACACTGCCCCCATAAACCACCATTCCTCTCCCCTAAATCCAACCCAACACCCTATTCTCCCATTCCAGCCCTGCCTCGCCCTCTCCTCTAAGCCAGCACTATTTCAGGCAAGGATATATGAGCGCGTGTGAAGCCTGGTGTGGTGGTGGTGGTGGTTGTGGTAGTGGTAGGGGTGAAGCCTGGTGATAGTGGTAGCGGTGAAGGTAGTAGAGGCAGTGGTAGTGGTAAAGGTAGGGTGGTGGTGGTGGTGGTGGTGGTGGTGGTGGTGGTGGTAGGGATGTACGCCAATCAACACAGCCACCACACTCGCATGAATGTGGCGTCTGAGTGAGGTACACCAAAACGGCAGGACAGAAGGAGAGCTGTGAGGTGAGGTCAACGGGACAGAGGATGTGAAATGCAAGTACCGCAGCAACACATCGATATATAAAAATGATAACACCCTGTACGGCCCAACAAGGGTAAAAGAAGCATTGTATTCTGGACATCAAGGGAATAATAATAATAATAATAATAATAATAATAATAATAATAATAAATCAGCAACACCTCTTTACCTACCTTGTGATGGGGTGAGGTAGGGTCCAGAGAAAAAAAAGAAAAAAAAAAAATAATATATACAGCTGACTGGGCCACACTTTCACTCACTCATTATTCAAGCTCCCAGAATCCTGACCCGATTTCACAGGCAGAATTTTCTTGCTTTTAAGGAGCAATACACCACAAAATATATATATATATATATATATATATATATATATATATATATATATATATATATATATATATATAAATGGCTTATAACGAAACAGGCGCAAGGACACAAATCTCAGTACAAACACACACACACACAAACACACACTTTCTTCCTCTCTCTCTCTCTAGATTTCCAGAAGGGCTACAACAACAATACTTCAATTTCGCTGTCCAATCCTCCGACAAAGATGGGTCAGACGCCAGAAATGACAGACGATAAAGGCAAAATCTCAAGGCAGTAAACCCGCTACCAATTTTTATTTTATTTATTTATTTACGTTCCCAGCATGGCCACGACTACAATTCAATTTCGTCAAACTCCCCCCAAAATGAACGATGGAAAACTGGTTGTGAGGATACCACACGTGAAGGGAGGGAGGGAGGATGGAAGGAAGGAAGGATGGAAGGTGGGAGGGGATGAAGTAAGGGAGAGAAGGAGAGGAGAAACTGAAAGATGGACAAAGAGGAAAGATGCGGAAGGAGGGAGGGACGGAGGGATGGAGCAGGAGGGAAGGAAAGATGAGGGACTGAAGCAGGGATGAAGAGAAATGATGCTGAATTACAGAGGGAGGGAGGGAGATGACAGACTAAAGTGGGGAGGGTGGGAGGGAGGGAGAGGAGACTGAAGGAGGGAGGGAGGACAGGATGTAAAGAGATGGGAAGATAATGGGAAGTGGAAGGGGAGAGGGAGGGGGAGGGATGAGGAGAGAAACGCAGAAAGTGGAAGAGGAGGGGGGGTGGGAGGCAGGAAGACTGAAGGGTAGGGGATCAGGAGGAGGAGGAGGAGGGTAGAGGGAAGGTGTAAGAGAGGAGGAAGATAAGGGAAAGCATGGGTAGAGGAAGGGAGAGGGTCAAAGGGGGAAAGGTGGGAAGGGAGAGGGTCAAAGGGGGAAAGATGGGAGGGGAATGGAAGGGGGAAAGATGGAAAAGAGGATGGGAAGGACAGGAGTAAGGGATAAATAGAAAGATAAAAGTCTGAAGTCTCTCTCTCTCTCTTTTTCTCTCCCTCTCTCTCTCTCCCCACCTGACTCATCTAGTGGCATTCAGAGACATATAATGGATCGTCACAGGAGCCTTGACAACCCAGTGTATAATCAAAGGGCGAATTATCAATAGAGGCTTTACATCCAGGGCTCCGGCTTGTTGACTAAGTAGGTGGCTTTTCATTTCCCCAGACGCAGATCATTTTACGTATTGACGACTCCCTGTTTGTTTAGGATTTTAGTGGAAAGGTAATGGCCCACATGCATTCACTTAGGCCTTTACCGATAATGTAAATATTTGGAATTTACGTGAAAAGGTAATAAGGTTTTGAAAGTCTTATTGCAGGAAAACTGAAAAATACACAAAATGGTTGAAAGGTAATTGGATACGTGGATTTTTCAAGTTTAACAGGAGAAAGGTGAAAAATGTTAATTATTAGTGAAAAAGTAACTAGATAATGCGCTTTTAAAGATTAACTACAGAAATTAACAAGTAAAAAAAAGAATAATACAGAAACGGTACCAGGATAATTACGTTCTTAGAGTTTAACTGAAAAATATTTAACTTTAGAATAATATTACATGAAAAAATACAAGATTAACTAACTTTGCATTCAGACAGACGCAGATTATATTAATTTAAGCCAGTGTCGATAATCTCGTGCTTCAGTAAAAAAGAAATAAACGGCACTTCTTCGTGACTAGCACCATATTCTAGTAATCTCATTCCCAGTACAGTTGTCTACGTTACTTATTCATCTCCTGTGAAGTTGCTGATAAATACACCTTGCTGTTAGGATAAGTTTGTTTAGGTAAGGTACACATGAATGCTATCGCTGCGTCCACTGTGAATGAGTTAGTGTTTGCTGGTTACACACACATTCCGCGCCGATTAACACATCACTCTTTCCACACACACACACACACACACACACACACACACACACACACACACACACATCCACCTACACAGTTCCCCCGCTACCACGAACACAGATACTACACCTCCCTCTTCTCCCTAAACACACACACACACACACACACACACACACACACACACCACCCTGGTCCACCCATCCACCTACATAGTTCCTCCACTACCACACAGATACTACACCTCCCTCCTCCCCCTAAATACATACGTATGCAACTGTCATTCTACACACACACACACACTAGCCCACCCATCCACCTACACCCTTCCTCCATTCTCACGCACAGATACTAACCCCCGCCCCCCCCCACACACACACACCAACCACTCCCCAATTAATATTATCCATTCATCTATTTACCATACACACTACCACTTGTGTGCGCATGTGTATGTACGAGGTCATGACTACACTTGGGCATGTATGTGGGATTATGTGTACGTTTGAAGGATGCAGATCATAACACTTGTCTTTTTCAGCCAATGATACAGGTGAAATCAAGAGGCAAAATAACTAAAACTTAGGCCAGGTTAAGATGACAAGGGTACACAAGTAATATTTACGGCACCAGACGTTACTACTGTTCCAGGGAAATTTTTACCTGGGTTATTGTTTTGCAAGGAAAAAGGAACCAAAGGCTAGAGGGCTGCATGAGTGTTCAAAGGGGGGAAAAAAAAAAAGAATCTATTCATTTCGAGATGCCTGGACACTGCATTTGAAAGACTGGAGGTCATAGGCAGCAGGAAATACAGACAAAGGAAAACAGTTCAAGGTTTGACCTGCTACATATAAGACGGACTGGGGGTAACTTAATTCCCATCACGGGGTTTTGAAAGTCACTGTGCACTGTCCTAGTATTTATCGCAATGGATTGGATCAATATTAATGTCCGGAACTGTACCTTAACATAAACTATATCTGGCACTTACAAGCATTACACAAACTCAGTGCACATGGCAGAACTGGACTGATACACGTACCTGTGGAGGAAATAGAAAGAATTAGCTTATTTGTAGTACAGTGGGGTAGATATGAAAGTATACTGAACACATGAGTTTACTACAGTGCGTTATGCGAAACTGAAAAAAATCCCTAACTCCTTTCAGCTTAGTTGATGGCAATGTGGAATTAGACTAAAGAGGAAATAGGACTCTAACTTGGCCTAAAACTGACACCCATTCATCCATCCATCTATCCATGCATCTAACCTTTCATCCATTCATCCAACCACCCATCCATCAATCATCCACCCAACCATCCATCGTCCATCCACCTTACAACACAACTACCCACCTGGAAAATCTTTAGTGCTGTGGGCAAGCTGTACCCAAACAAGTTCCATAATTAAGTCCTAAACACACACACACACACACACACCCTGGCGGTCCTATCAGGTGGTCCAAACACAAGTCAATCCAGAAGAAAAACAATCCTACACACACACAAATAGACACCCACCCTGGCAACAAACACCTTCCTTCCATTCCCTTGCACACGACAATCCACCACCTACCCACCTACCACCCCACCCTCAACCCCCACCCACCCACCCATCAGACGTAAAACACCGCCACCACCCACACACACACTAATCTTTTCAATAAGGCAGGTGGTGTTTCTTCAGACGAAAAATAAATAAATAAAAGGAGAGAAAATCGTTAGAAGGTAACTACACCAATTTCACTCTAACTTGGCCTGAAAGTGTCATCGCTCCACCTCGAATACAAAGTTGTAGCCAGAGATTAACACTACAAGATGATGCTAGTCACGAACAAGTGCTGTGGAATGGAGCCGCATCACAGTCCTTTTTCTGCCAATGAACTGCGTGGAATAAGCTGCTAAAGGACGAAAATCTAGGCCAAGTTAAAGGGAAAGATCTATGGCTATTTCATTCTTTTATCCTTCCCCTTAATGAAAAACTGTCCGTTGGCAACAATAAAAAAATAATGCGCAATCACACTGGGGTTTTATCATGGAAAAAAAAACAACAGCCGCCCACCGCCCACGCAAGCCAACAGAGGGAGGGGGCGAGGGGAATGGGGGGGGGGTAGGGTGAAGGGAGGAGGGGGGTAATAAAGAGACGGTGGGGGGAAGAGGGGTGGGTGGAAGAGAGGATGGGTGAAAGGAGGGATAGGGGTGAAGGGAGGTGGCTAAGAGAAGGTAGGGAGAAGAGGGAGTGGAGTGAGAGGGAGGGGGGAGTGGGTGGGGGAGGAGAAGTAGAAGCGCAGGTGGAGGCAGGTGGCGGGAGAGGAAGCAGGGGAAATATAAGAAGGAATAAGCAGACAAATGAAGAGGAAACGACGAAAACAGGAAAGAGGAACAGACCAGAAGAAAGAGCGCCAGAAATACATGAAGGACAGAGAAGCCTAAAGCAACCAAATGATTTACGATGTTTGGAAAATGACGAGGAAAATAACAATAAGAGAGAGAGAGAGAGAGAGAGAGAGAGAGAGAGAGAGAGAGAGAGAGAAATATAAAAAGTTATGACAAGGGGGCTCAGGAATGGGCATCACGGAGGAATGAAAAGAGGGAGGGGAATTGAGGAGGTGGGGGGAGGGAAAGAGAGGAGAGGTGGGGGGAGGGAAAGAGAGGAGAGGTGGGGGGAGGGAAAGAGAGGAGAGGTGGGGGAGGGAGAGAGAGAGAGATGAGGTGAGGGAGGGAGGGAAGTAAAGAGAGGAGGGAAGTAAAGAGAGGAGGGAAGAAGTGAGTGGGGTAGGGAATTCTGGAGGAAGACAGATGGGGAGGAGTGTAGGATGAAGGATGGATGAAGGAATGGAGAGGGGCACGGGAATGGCGGGGGAAGGGAAAGGAGGGGAAGGGAAAGGAGGGGAAGGAAAGAAGGAGAGGTATAAAAGGAGTCTTGCAAGTAATTAAGAAAGAAGTGGGGAGGGTCGTGGAGAGAGGTAAGAGGGAGATAAGAGAAAGGAGAGAAAGGGGGATGAAGAGAAAAAGTAGACGAAGCTGAGACAACGAAACAGTGGGTGAGGAAATATGGAAAGGAAAAGAGGAAGATGGATAAGTAATAGGGAAGAGGAAGAAGAAAAAAAGGGGGGTGGGGGAATGAAAGATGAGGGGGAGGGGGGAAAAAACGGAAGAGAAAATGAGAGAATTGAGTGGAAGAATTAAACGAAGGTAGACGAGGAGAGGAAGTGGGGTAGAAAGGGAGGGAGATGAAGAATTTATAACAGGAAGAAGAGACAATGTGTGTTGGTGATAAAAGACAGAGGAAGAAAGGGGGAGGAGGGGAAGGAGGAGGAGGGGGGGAGGAGGAGGAGGAGGGGGAGGAGGAGGAGGGGGAGGAGGAGGAGGAGGAGGAGGAGGAAGAATAGGGGGGGCGGAAGGGTCGTCATCGCCAAGTAGGGGTATGACCTGGCCACTTCCCCAAAAATTATCTCCCTTCCCGCCCCCACCCTCCCTTCCCCTCCCCCTACCATCCTTTCTCCTCCCTCTTCTCTTCCCCTCTTCCATAGCCTCTCCCCTCCTTCTTGTTCTCTCCCACTTACTTTCCCTTATCTTTTCCCTTCCCCTCCTTTCCTCACTTCTCTCCTCTCTCACTTTCCTTCTCTCTTCTCTTCTTTCCCCTTCCTTTCCCATCCTCTCTTCACTTCCCTCCTCTCGCGTCCTCTTTCCTTCCCCCTTCTCTTCCCCTCCCCCTTCCCTTCCTTCCTCCCCCTATCCGTCCCTTTCCACTCCACTCCCCTCCATCCTCTCTTCTTCCCTCCCTCCCTCCTTCCTGTTTTCCTTCATCATTAGTCTTTTTCAATGTTTATTTTCTTACATCGCCCTTATCTAATTCTGTCGTTGCCCTCAGCACTGTTTACTTACTCTGCTCCTCCTCCTAAAACAACAAAATTTCCTTCTACTCGTTACTTGTCTCCCTCTCCTCCTCCTCCTCCTGGTTTTCCCTCCTCCTCTCCTATGTCTTCTGCTCGTCTTTCTCAACCTCTTCCTTTCCTTCCCTCTCCAGTTTCCTTCCTCCTCCTCCTCCTCCTCCTCCTGTTTCTTCTTCTAACATAATTTCCTTCCTTTACCTCTTACTTTCCTTCCCTCTCCAGTTTCCTTCCTCCTCCTCCCCTGTTTCTTCTATTCTTCTTCCTATCATTTTTTCCTTCCTTTACCTCTTCCTTTCCTTCCCCCTCCAGTTTCTTTCCTCTTCCTCCTGTTCCTTCTCTTCTTTCTCCCAAACATAAGTTCCTTCCTTTACCTCTTCCCTCCCCTCCCCCTCCAGTTCCCTCTTCCCTCCCCTCCACTGTTCTATAGAGTCCTTACCTTGTGGCATCCTTCCCCCCCCCCTTTTTTTCTTAGTACTGCCCTTTTTCAATTTCTTTTTTTTTTTCAGGTCTAAACAGAGTATCACCTCTATCCATTCTTCGTCTTTTTTTTTTTTTTTTGTAATTATTTATTCTTCAATTTTTCGTTAAATTTAGTCATTTTCCTACTCTTTCACGCTCTGTGCTTCCCGCCATATCCTGTTCCCTCCTAACTCTCCACCTTCTCATGTAATTCCTTATTCTTCGTCATCTTTCTTCTCTCCTCCTCCTCCTTCCTCTCCACCTCCTCCGTCTGTATTTCCTTCTTTCCTCCCCTCCTCCTCCCTTTCCGTCTGTATTTCCTCCTCCTCCTCCGTCTCTATTTCCTTCTCTTCTTCCTCCTCCTCCTCCTCTTCCTTCTTCACCTCCCAAAATATTTATCGACATTTTTTCTTATCGTCTCTTCGCCCTGCCTACCACCTAAATATTTATGTTTACCTAATTACCGAGCATCTTCCTCTCAGGTGTTGCACATTCTTCCTCCTCTGTTGCATACATTCCCTCCCACCTTGCATACATTCCCTCCTCTGCTGCATACATTCCCTCCTCTGCTGCATACATTCCCTCCACTGCTGCATACATTCCCTCCCACGTTGCATACATTCCCTCCCACGTTGCATACATTCCCTCCACTGCTGCATACATTCCCTCCACTGCTGCATACATTCCCTCCACTGCTGCAAACATTCCCTCCACTGTTGCATACATTCCCTCCACTGTTGCATACATTCCCTCCACTGCTGCATACATTCCCTCCACTGCTGCATACATTCCCTCCACTGTTGCATACATTCCCTCCTCTGCTGCATACATTCCCTCCACTGTTGCATACATTCCCTCCACTGTTGCGAAGTCTCTCTCCCACGGCGTATGATTCCCTAATTTATCTTTCATCTCTCTCTCTCTGATATGCTGGGTTTCAAATTCATCTTCCTCTCCCAGTTCATCTCTCTCTCTCTCTCTCTCTCTCTCTCTCTCTCTCTCTCTCTCTCTCCATCTTCCTCAACCCTGTAAAATAATCCCCACACAAATTACATAGAAAAATGCACGCCCCCTCCCCCCTAACCTTGCATCTTATTAACAGGTGCCTGGAGGAAGATGAGGGGAGGGGGGAAAGAGGGGAAAGGGAGAGGAGGGGAGAGAGGGAGGAAGGGAGAGGAGGGGAGAGAGGGAGGAAGGGAGAGGGAGCAGGAAATAGGGGAAGGAGGGGAGGAAGGAAATGTAGGGGGAAGAAAAGGGGAGAGGTGAAGACTGACATAAGGAGAAAAAGGGAAGGAACCAGAGCGGAAGGTGGAAGGGGAGGAAGGAGGAAGAAGGGGAGGAAGGAGGAAGGGGAAAAAGGAAGGTTGGATGACGACGGAAGAAAAAGGAGAGAATAAGAGCTGCAAAAGGAAGTAAGGGTAGAGACAGAAAAGGAAAGAGCACAAGAAAAATAGGAGGAGGTGAACTAGAAGGAAAATACAGAAAAAGCAATAGAATGGAGAGGAGGGAGGAAGAGAAGAGGGGAGAGAAAGTGAAGAAAAACAAGGAGGGAGGAGGAGAAAAAGTGAGAGGAGGGGAGAAAATACACGAGGGAGGCACAAAAAAAGGGTGGGGGGGGGGACGACATAAAAAAAAAAAAAAAAAAAGCGAAAGTGAAAGAAGGTATTGGAGAGCAAAAAGGAGAAAGAAACGAGGGATGAGATTGGGAGAGAGAGAGAGAGAGAGAGAGAGAGAGAGAGAGAGAGAGAGAGAGAGAGAGAGAGAGAGAGAGAGAGAGAGAGAAATATAGGACGCCATGACAACCAGACAAAAATGGAGAAAGGCAGCCAGAGAAACACTAAAAAATTCGAAGACCCCCTCCCCCCTACTCTCTCTCTCTCTCTCTCTCAATGGTCACAGCACCCCCTCCCCTGGCAACCCCCCTCTTAATCTTACTCTCACTTCCTCAATCCCTCCTCTGTTTCCTCCCACTGTCCCCCTTCCTCCTCCTCCACTTCCTTTCCCTCCCTCATCCCAGTCATTCCTCTTCCTCTTCATTCTCATCGTTTACTGCTCCTCTCCTCCCTTCTCCCTCTTGTTTCTCTCCCCCACCCCCCTCCTCACTCTCCTATTGTCTCCCCCCTTCTCATCTTTGTCTTTCCCCCTTAGTGACCTCTTCCATTCTCCTCCTCTTCCTCTTCCCTCCCTCTTCCTCTTCCCTTCTCGTCCCTCCCATTCTTCCAGCTCCCTCCACCTTCCAAATGCCCTAGCTCCCTCTCTCCCCTTTCGTGTCTTCTTCCTCTCCTCCTCCTCTTCCCTCCCAATTCTTCCAGTTTCTCGACCTTCCAAATGGCTTCCCTCCCCTCTCCCCCTCTCCCTCCCTCCCTTTGATGTCTCCACCTCCGCCTTTGACATGTGTCCGTGAAATTGAACCCGCACCCTCACAAAATACAGACCAACACCGGAACCAATACCCCCCGTATCTTTTCCTATCTCACACTTTTTCCTCTCTCTCTCTCTCTCTCTCTCTCACACACACACACACACACACACACACACAGAGCCGAGATAATTACAAATTCCCACCATGGAGGCAACATACCATTACCACTAGATACACAGCCCAAAATAATCAGATAAAATACATAAAAAATAAATAAATAAACATATCAATACCCCAAAATCCTTCACCAATTTACAAGTTATAAATTTAAAAAAAAAAAAAAAAAAAATTCCATAAATTGTCCTCCTCCTCTTCCTCTATCCCATTCTTCCAGCTCCCTCCACCTTCCAAATGGCCTAGCCTCTTCTCTCTCTTCTCCCTTCCCCCTTCGTGCCCTCTTCCTTTTCCCTCCCATTCTTCCCGCGAGAGTACCCCAAAAAAAGTGAAAAAAACAAAACAAAAAAATATTCAATACAAATATTCAATACAAAGAGCTTTTCGGCAAGTTTAAAAAAAAAAAAAAAAAGTTATATTCGAATCCTGTGAAAAAATATATTGGGGTTTCTGATTTTTTGGGGGTTAATTAATGATATGGTTATTACGACGCTGCTGACTCATAAATATTTCCTTTGATTTTACGAACAAATATAGACGTAAATAGATGACCAGACTGGGGGAGAGGAATGATGAGACTGCAGGAGGAGTGAAAGATAAGGGATGATAAAGAAATTGGCAATGAAAAACAAGACAGATCACGAGGAAAAAGATAACTGTGTGAAAGATAAAAGCAGGGGAAAGAAAACGGATGGTGGTAAGCTCCAGGGATGAAGTAAATGAATGACAAAGGGCGAGAGATAAGAGATAACGTGCCTAATTACCGGCCAGCAAAGTCATCCGGGAGTTACGAGCCGAAATTACGATCCCTGGAGGCCAACTTTGATAAGGGGATGAAGGAACTGGGTAACGAAAGCTTGTAAACGAGGAAAAGATCCGACAATGTGTGGAAATGGAAGGCGTGGGTGTGTGTAATGACCGTGGGAGAATGTGCAAGAACGGGAGTCAATGGTAACTTGGGAGTGTGTGGGGAAAAGTGGGGAAGTGTGTGTGGGGGGGAAGGAGAGGTGTGTGTGGGGGGGAAGGGGGTAGTGTGTTTGGGGGGTAGAGGGAAGCGAGTCTATCTGCCTGGAAGTGGGCATTTACCTGTTAAAAATAAATAAAAACTGATGTAAGAGGTGTGTGTGTGTGTGTGTGTGTGTACATAAACGTGGGAGAATGTGTGAGCCTGCGAGACTATGTGCACCTCGAGGGAGTTTCTATGTGGGCGTGGAAGTGCACAGGAGGCTGAGAAGTTCCAGCGAGTAGGACCGAGTTTGCGACGTGTTGTGTGTGTGTGTGTGTGTGTGTGTGTGTGTGTGTGTGTGTGTGTGTGTGTGTGTGTGTGTGTGTGTGTGTGTGTGTGTGTGTATGAAGATATGTCTGAGATTGAGGATAGTAGACAGCGTAAGGATATGCTTGAGTCTGCGAGGGTCTCCGTGGAAGTGAGGGAAAAAGTGGCGAAAAAAAGGTGAGGAAGGAAAAAAAGTGAGGAGGGGAAGACGTGTGAAAGACGGGAATCTGTATGCATGTAAGAAGGCATTACGAAACACTGGCATGAAGACGTGGGAAAGGCAGTGTGAGCATGGGAGAGTGTATACGTATGTGGGATGGGAGGAGCTGTGTGTGTGTGGGAATGTAGATATGAGCATAGGAAAGCGTATGTGAGCGTGAGAAAGTAGGCATATGTGTGTATGTGTGTGTGTGTGTGTGTGTGTGTGTGTGTGTGTGTGTAGGGGGAAAGTGTACATGTGTGTGGGAACGAATGTAAGCGTGGGAGAAGTATGTGTGAAGGTGGGAAAGTGTGAGTGAGCATGGGATATTAGTGGGTGTGCAAAAGGAAAGTGTGCCTGTGTGTGGGAATGCATACAGGTGCGTGGGAATGTATGCAGGTGCGTGGGAAAGAGTGAGAGCTTGAGAGAGTCCGTACTACTACTGCAACTAATAATAATAATAATAATAATAATAATAATAATAACTGCAGCTCCCATTGAAAAATTTTGGCCCGGATTTTCCCGTCGTATAACACTTCCCATTTCCGCGTGCATGAATAATTACTGACAATGGTACACACACACACACACACACACACACACACACACACACACACACACACACACACACACCACCTATACATATGGCTGATTCGTGCACCATTATGTGGGGTAATCAATAACCAAGATGTCACCTGGATGATCCTTCTTATTCACCTGTGTGTGTGTGTGTGTGTGTGTGTGTGTAAAGCATCAGGGGGTGACAATGACAAGTTATGAGAGATGGAAGTCAGGCAAGCAAGAAAATTAGGTGACACAAAAGACTAGAAATATGAAAATGGGGTCACCTGTGAAATATGAAGGAAGGAAGGGAAGGGAAGGGAAGGGAAGGGAGGAAGGAAAGAAGGAAGGAGGGAAGGGAAGGAAGGAAGGAGGGAAGGGAAGGAAGGAGGGAAGGGAAGGAAGGAGGGAAGGGAAGGAAGGAGGGAAGGGAAGGAAGGAGGGAAGGGAAGGAAGGAGGGAAGGGAAGGAAGGAGGGAAGGGAAGGAAGGAGGGAAGGGAAGGAAGGAGGGAAGGGAAGGAAGGAGGGAAGGGAAGGAAGGAGGGAAGGGAAGGAAGGAAGGCAGGCACGAACGAAGGAAAGAGGGAAACGAGAAAGGGGAAATAACATATGAAAGAAGTCACGCCTAAAGTAGAAAAGGAAAGTCTTGCTACATTCCATCTTGCACGTCAATGACCAATCTCTTACTAGCATTTTTCTCCTACCTCTATCTCTTTCCAATTTTTTCCGAGCCTGTCCGTCAGTCACGCACTAGGGATTTTGGGAAACTAGATGCTCCACTCCCCTAAACTTTCCCTAAGCCCCATAATGGAGCCTTGTGTTCCTGCATCTATCTAGGGAAGAATTAACTTTGACGATTTCCTTCAATGCAACTCCTTTACTTTATCTTCTTCCTTCTCTTTCTTTTCTTTCCCCCAGCTCCTTACAATTTCCTTTTCCCGAAGCCCTGTTCGCTTTATTTCCTTTAGCTTCTAGTATTTTTCCTCCACCTCTTTGTCTACTTCCTTCTCACAACTCCCTCACTTTCCCTTCCTAATAATAATAATAATAATAATAATAATAATAATAATCCGTTCCCTAGTTCCTTATCATTTTCTCAAGTTCGATTCATTTTTCCTCCTTTGGCTGTTCGTCATTTTCTTTTCCCTCACCTCCTCATTATTTCCTGCAGGGCCTCCCCCCCCCCCCAGTGTCGAGTTACGTGTGAGGGCGTGCATGTCCCCCCCAGGGCGGAATCAAGCTGGTAATGACCCCAGGGATGTGACAAGGATAGCTCGCTCTCTCATACACCTCCCTGACACTCCACATCCACTCTCGCGTACATAAATGCGAGAGAGAGAGAGAGAGAGAGAGAGAGAGAGAGAGAGAGAGAGAGAAACAGCTAAGACATCGTACTGAAAAGGTGAGAGATAGAGAAGAAAACCGTAAACCTTCAAGGAATTATATCTACATTCGGAAAAGTCAC
>NC_137041.1:1621403-1666403 GCF_032717465.1 Coenobita brevimanus | reverse complement strand
GAGATGGGAAGAGGGGAGAAAGAGAGAGATGGGAAGATGGGAGAATGATGGAAATGGGAGGACGGGAGAAAGAGGGAGATGGGAAGACGGGGGGGGGGGGAAGGATGGGAGAATGAAGCAGATGGGAAGAGAGGGAGGAATGATGGGAAAGAGAGAAATGGGAGGAGGAGATGGGAGAAAGAGGGAGATAGGACGAAGAGGGAGATGGAAGGAGTGGAGATGGAGGAGGGATGGAAGTATGGGGGGGGGGGGGAGATGGAAGAAGGGGAGGAAATGAGGAGAGATGGCAGGAGGGTGCATATGGGAGGGAGGGAAGGAAACGGGAGGAGGAAAGATGAGGGAGAAGGAAAGATAGGTGGAGGAGGGAAAATATGGCCGTAGGAAGGAGGGCAAACGGGTCAGGGGAGGTCAGGGGACTGGGGAGGGGGGGAGGAAGAAAGGGGAGACAGGAAGGACAGGCGAGAGGAATGGGGTGACGAGTTTAACCAAAAAAATAGAATAAAGTTAATGGATGAAACCGGAAAAAAATAAAGATGCATAAAAACCACAAAAGCAACTGCGAGGAAAAGGAAAATAACAAAACAGCAACGCCTTATATTGGCAGGAAAACCGAGGAAACATAAACCAGACAATGAACCCCCCCCCCCCCAAAAAAAAAAAGTCTGCATTAAAAAAAAAAAAAAACATAGGAAGGAAATAAGAAAGTCTCAAACTGGTCAAAGAAACCATGAAAAAAAAATCCAGTTATCCGAGAACGATGAACACCCACACGTACGCAAGAAAAAAATTGAAAAAAAAAATAAAAAAAAAATAAATAAATAAAAACAAAAAATCGAGAAGGGAAAAAAAAAAAATAGAAGGAAAAGTACCACAACGTGAGCAAAAAAAAAAAAAAAAAAAAAAAAAAAAAAAAAAAAAAAAAAAAAAAAAAAGGAATACATGACTCCGCAAGAAAAAAATAAAAAAAAATATATATCACAAAATCTCAAGACAAAATATAAAAAAAAAAAGGCAGCAAGAAAAAAATGTATAAATAAAAGAAAACCACAAAACCAAACGACAAAATAAAACCCGCTAAGAAAAAAATGGAAATAAAAAAAAACACAACCCAAAGACAAAAGAAAAGGCCGCAGGAAAAAAATATATATATATAAAAAGATAAAAGTCACAAATCTTCAGTCCTCCTTCCTTCACACGACTCTGACCATTTTTTTTATTGAGACCAGAAAGCGAATATAAATCCAAAGCCCCGGCCCAACACAGGAACTCAAAATGTTTTATAGAGAAGCAGCTGTGAGGGCGAGGGGAGGGGAGGGGAAAGGGGAGAAGTGGAGGGCATGGAGGAAAGGATGAAGTGGGGATGGGGAAGAGCAGACGAGGGAGAGGAAAGGAGGGGAGAGGAAAGGAGGGGAAAGGAATGGAGAGGAGAGGGGAGGAGTTGAGGAGAGGAGAGAGGAGGGGAAGTGAGGAGAGGAGAAAAGAGGAGAGGAGGGGGAAGAGAGGATAAGGAAGGGAAAGGGAGAGGGGAGAACACAGCAGGGAGGAAAGACGAAGAGGTGAGGAGGGGAAAGGAAAGAGGGGAATGTGAGGAAAGGAAGGGGGAAGAGAGGAAGGGAAGGGGGGAGAAAGAGTGGGGGAAGTGTAAGATATTATTGCACAAGAGGTACAGAGAAAAAACGGATTAGTGTAAGAAAACTAGAGGAGTGGAGAAGAAATGGAGAGAACAGTGTAGGTCGTGGAAGATAAATGGGGCATGGAGAAGGGAGGGGAAGGTGTGGGAAAGAGAAAGGTGTAGGGGTGGGGGGTTAATGGTGATAGTAGGGGGTGACATGTGGAGGAGGTGAGGGGGAGGTCATGTAACTGGTATGGACTACATTCTCTCTCTCTCTCTCTCTCTCTCTCTCTCTCTCTCTCTCTCTCTCAGCACCAGCCTTTTACTGTTAAGCCCATTGACAAACCCAGCTTCATTCTATGGTACACAGCCCTTCCTCTGATACTCCTGTAAGCCTAGTCAAAAGGACCTGATGTAAAAAGAATTAAGGATAAAGAAAATAATCATCCCAGTTCTATTTCCGAAGATAAAGGAAATAATCAGCCTCTCACTCTCATTTCCCACTGCTGTGAGGGGTGGAAGGAATCGAAAAAGAAGAGCAGTCAAGAGTTATCAAAATAGCGGTAATGGCAAAATTTTCAACTTTATTTCCTACATAAAAAGTGGACTGAGGGAATGAGGTACGTGATGATGATGAAAAACTGGCTTATTTTCATCAATGATTTTCCTTCCTTCCTTCCTTCCTTCTGTAAAAACTACTACTACTGCTGCTGCTGCTACTACTACTACTGCTACTACCACCACCACCACCACCACCACCAATAATAATAATAATAATAATAATAATAAAACTAACACCACACCAATCTCAATTCTTCTAAGTGTTTCTCTCAAGCGCGGCAACGAAACTACAACGCGACAAGCACCGTTTTATCGCCCACTTCCAGTTTTCCTTCAAATTGACTCGTAAAGCTCTTGAGTTTCCCATTAATATTGAAAATGGTGCCTGAAAGCGGCCGAGAGAGAAGAGGGAGATTGTCGTGCTGAGTGTGGATGCAGGGAGGGAGGGAGTGTGTGCATGTGGGGGGAAGGAAAGACGGGGAAGGGGAAAGGAGGGGAGAAGGGGGGGAAGGAGAGAGGAGAGGAGGAGGGAGAGGGGAAAGGAGAGGAGGAAGAGAAGGGGGAGGAAAGATCAGAACAAGGGCGGGAGGGAAGGGGGTGAGACAGAGAATGTATGTGGGAGTGTGCTAGGAGAGAGAGGATGTGGGAAGGAGGGAGAACTGAAGGAAAGGATGGATGGAAAGAGTGAAGCAAAGTTTGTGTGTGGCGGAGAATGAATGAGTGAAACAGCTTGTGAGTGGTAGAGAAAGAGACAGGTAGGTGGAAGGGAAGGAGGCAGAAAGCACGTGGAAGGGCGGAAGAAAGAAGAGAAAGGAAATAAAGAGGTGTAGAGTTTGAAAGAGGTAGATAGTTAAGTGGGAGGGAAGGAGAGAGAAAGCATGGGGAGAGAGGGAAAAAAGAAGAGGGGGGAAAATGGAAAGGGTGAGTCTGTGAGTGGCAAAGAACGTAATAGTGAAAGGGGGATGAAGAAAGATACCACTGGGAGAAGGAGGAAAGGAGAAACAGAGATAAAAGGAAAGAAAATGCATATATGTCAACGAGATTGACTCTGAAAGCAT
Source organism: Coenobita brevimanus (assembly GCF_032717465.1). Taxonomy (NCBI): domain Eukaryota; kingdom Metazoa; phylum Arthropoda; class Malacostraca; order Decapoda; family Coenobitidae; genus Coenobita; species Coenobita brevimanus. Next base: position 1,663,172 of record NC_137041.1, on the reverse strand, counting down.
GAGACGTGGAGTGACTTGCTTGAGAGGGAAGGGAAGTGGAGGGGGAAGGGAAGGGACGAGGGAAAGGAAGAGACGGGGGAATGGATGGGAAGGGGGAAAGGAAGGGAAGGGGGAAGGGATGGGAAAAGAGTTAAGTGCATGTGGGTGGAATGAAAGAAGGAGAGAGAAAGAGATGGAGAGATAATGCAAGTGTGTGTGGAAATGGAGTGAGAGTATGTGTGGATGGGAAGAAGTGACAGAGAGAGAGAGAGAGAGAGAGAGAGAGAGAGAGAGAGATACATGTACAGTGAGTGCCAGTCGGTGAGAGCAAGGGAGGAAGTACGAGAGAAGTGCGTACGTGGAAGTGCTGTGAGAGAGGGAAAGCCAATGAAAGAGGGGGGGTGGGGGGAAGGAGGAGGGACGGAGTGAAGGAGGGAAATATCTGGTGTGTGTGTGTGTGTGTGTGTGTGTGTGTGTGTGTGTGTGTGTCAGCCCTGCGCCACTACCTCGCGAGGGGAAACACGTGATGGGGACATTTCCACGTATTGACTTTTCCTGCCTTCGCCCCGCCCCGCCCCAGCCCCAGCCCCGCAACCACACTGCCCCGCCTCACCCCATCCCATCTCCACCCCACACAGCCCCGCCCCGCCCCATCCCATCCCCACCCCACACAGCCCTGCCCCGCCTCATCCCATCCCCACCCCAAACTGCCCCGTCCCGCCCCATCCCATCCCCACCCCACACTGCCCCGCCCCGCCCCATCCCTACTCCACAGTGTCCAGTCTCATTATTAACTGTCTACTTATCCCATCGCGATTCCACACTACTCAGTCTTACACCTACGCTTAAGAGAGCTCAAATGAAGGTGTGTGTGTGTGTGTGTGTGTGTGTGTGTGTGTGTGTGTGTGTGTGTGTGTGTGTGTGTGTGTGTGTGTGTGTGTGTGTGTGTGTGTGTGTGTGTGTGTGTGTGTGTGTGTGTGTGTGTGTGTGTGTGTGTGTGTGTGTGTGTGTGTGTGTGTGTGTGTGTGTGTGTGTGTGTGTGTGTGTGTGTGTGTGTGTGTGTGTGTGTGTGTGTGTGTGTGTGTGTGTGTGTGTGTGTGTGTGTGTGTGTGTGTGTGTGTGTGTGTGTGTGTGTGTGTGTGTGTGTGTGTGTGTGTGTGTGTGTGTGTGTGTGTGTGTGTGTGTGTGTGTGTGTGTGTGTGTGTGTGTGTGTGTGTGTGTGTGTGTGTGTGTGTGTGTGTGTGTGTTTTCCTTCACTGAGCTTTCAACCATTACCATTTTTTTTCCATTAGTGTTCTGCAATGTTTCCCTTGAGCAATAAAATAAATAAAACTAAGAATAAAATGAAAAATAACTAAAAATAAAAAGACAATAAATCATTTGACGTGAGCCTAAACAAAGTATTAAGTAGTGACCAATGGCTAATCCTTTCCCCATTCTCTCTCTCTCTCTCTCTCTCTCTCTCCCCGCTATTCCAGTTTATATTCTTAGGCCTGGAATGGATTATCTCTTCATTTGCATAAAAAATGAGATTAGATGGCGTAATGGACAAGGTTATTATCGGTCACAGCATAAATCAGTAGTCTGTCTGTCTGTCTGTCTGTCTGTCTGTCTGTCTCTCTCTCTCTCTCTCTCTCTCTCTCTCTCTCTCCAGGCAGCACATTCGACACTCACTCCAGCAGTATCTCACTCCCTACCTCCCCCTCCTCACTTTCTCTCTCACACATCTCTTTCATGCAGCATATTCGACTCTCTCTCTTCTGTATTCAGCGAGGCAGGGGGACCAGATTACAGAGCCGGAGTGAAGCATTGCCTTTGTACCGTGTGATTCAGGAAGAGCTGTTACGAGGACCCTAGTGGGATGAGAGAGAGAGAGAGAGAGAGAGAGAGAGAGAGTGTGTGTGTGTGTGTGTGTGAGAGAGAGAGAGAGAGAGAGAGAGAGAGAGAGAGAGAGAGTTTAGTGTCTCGCACAGAAGGGGATGCAAAGTTACGAGAGAGAGAGCAGAGGAGGGGAGGCTGCCAAATGAAGAACCGTGGATGGGGTGGGTAGGATGAAGGTGTGGGGAGAGAAGGATGGGAAGGGGGAATGGAAGACAATAATGGAGAGAAAAGATGGGGAGAGGGATGATGAGAGTAGAGGGAGAGAGGGATGATGAGAGGTGAGATAGAGGATGGAGGAGAGAGAAGGCAGGATGGAGGAGAGGGAAGGATGGAAGAGAGAGAAGGATGGATGGAGAAGAGGAGAGGGAAACATGAAGGCAAGAGAGGAGAGAGAAGGATTAACAGGAAGCATGATGAAAGGGGAAGGGAGAAGGATAAGAGACAAAAGGGTGCCTACAAATGAATGATAACAGGGAAATGAAAGATATGATGAAGGGAAGGAGAGGGATAAAGAAGAGAGGTGTGAGAGGAATAAAGAAGAGAGGTGTGAGAGGGATAAAGAAGAGAGGAGAGAGGGGGATAAAGAAGAGTGAGAGGGATAAAGACGAGGGAGAGATAACTACATAAAAGAGAAGTGTAAGGAAATAACGAAGGTTCCATTACTGATAAACAAAGGACCAAAAATTCTCTTCATAATTTTCCCATAAGGACACCTGCAACAGTAGGTCTTTAACTAATGAGAACTGAACATAGGTTATTATCATTATTATTATTATTATTATTAGTTTACTCAGAATTAGCACAGGAATAAACTCAAATTTCCCATAACCTCTTAAAGTTCATCATAATCTGCAGTTTCTCACACGTAATTTATGAACACCCCTGTATATTCGCGGTAAAAATACAGGAAGGTGAAAATCATGAGCCCCGGTGCACGAGGTGAGGTGGAACGGTAAACAAACAGCAGCTTTTCCCTTCCGCCGACAGATGGCCTGCCGAAAGATTAGGTGCAAGCTAATCATTCTTCAGTCTCAGCATTTTTAACTCCCTCCGTCCTCCCATTCGCTTATTTTTTTAATCTTCATTTTTCTTTCCGTCTTCTCGCCTTCTCTAAGTTATGCTTCGTCTTTATTTTTACTCATCATTCTTCATGCTCATTCTTATTTTCCTTCCTCCTCCTCCTATTCGCTTACTTAGTCTTCACCCTCATTTTCCTTTCCACTTCCTCTCTCCCTAACCGCTCTCCACTCTCTCCCTTCCTCCCTCCCTCCCTCTCATCATCCCAGTGTTTGCGCCAATTGACATCTCACATCGACAACTTTACCGTCCTTCTCTCCCTGCCTGCTTCCTCCGCCTCGCCTCCTATTTGACGTCTCTCTTTTTCTCCACTTCCTTCCTTCCTTACCTCCATTACCTCTCTCCTTTCCTCTGTTCCTTACTTCCCTCCATCCTTTCCTTTCTTCCTTCTCTCCATTACCTCACTTTCCTTCATTCTCACTTCCCTTCCTTCTAATCCTCCCCACTACCTTTCCTTATATTTGTCTCTTTTCCTCACGTTTTTCCTTCCTTCTCTCCATTACCCCTCTCCTTTACTCTGTTCCCTCCCTTCTAAACCCTCCCTTTACCTTTCATTTCCTTCCTTCCTTTTTCTTTTCCTACCTATCTACCTTCCGTCCATTCTTACTACCCCTTCATCCTCCCTCCCCTTCCCTTTTTTTTTCTCTTTCTCTCCCCTAACCATTCTTCCTACCGTCCTCTTACCCCCCCCTCCTCTCTCTCTCTCTCTCTCCACCTTACTCATCACCCGTGTCTGCGTCAATCAACAACTTCACCGTCTCTGCCTGCCTCCGAACGCCTTAGCAATGTCTATTTCCTTTCCGCTCCCCGCCTCGTCTGTCTGTCTGTCTGTCCCCCCGGCTTGCTATGTCAATCTTTTCCTCCTATCTCCTCCTCATGGCTTTTTTTTTATTTTACGATCTCTTAACCTCTCGATTGTGTGTGTGTGTGTGTGTGTGTGTGTGTGTGTGTGTGTGTGTGTGTGTGTGTGTGTGTGTGTGTGTGTGTGTGGGGCCAGCCTGTTTTATTTTTTCCTACCTTGCCTTGCCACTGATGTCTTTTATTTTACTATGCTTACTGCCAATGATTTCACTCAGCCTACAAGTCCCCCTCTTGACTAAAATGCTACGTAGTTAAGTCTCCCTCAATCTATTAAATAAAACACAGACTATCGTAGGTACTATTCACACTACTAACAGACCATTTCATCCAGCTTATAGTATACTCTTCTATCTATCTACCTACTGCCAGACGCCTTAATCCCGTAAGGGGTGGCCACAAACAAATCGCCTCCATGTCGCCCTGTCATTTCATTGCCCTGCTCCCAGCTCACACCCCCCTCTCTCATATACCTCTCCACTCTTGTTACCATTATTTACTCAAAACAAAAATACCCCATTCTCCTTCCCCTACTACCATTTTCCACCCATTAATATTGTCACTGTCTTGAATTACTTTATTATCTGGGTATATGATTTTCCCTGCTATCTTCCACTGCTATCCTATTCTACTTCCCTTTCTCTTACTGCCAACCATAATCACTTTTTTTTACCTAACTTTTTCAATCCCTCGCTTCTCTATACAGCAATACATCTTTTTCTTTCTTTCTTTACCCTCTCTCTCTCTCTCTCTCTCTCTCTCTCTCTCAGGTAAAGCGAAACATGGCTCAGCAAATCCCGTAGAGTTTTCCAGGTGATAATTTTGAGGTGGGGTGGAGAAGGGGCGACTATTCTGGTGATATCAGTGCTGCTGCTTCCTCTTTAAGCGTAATCCCTCCTCCACCTCTTTCCCGCCCCACCACACCGCGCAACACACTCCAACAGGCTCTTTAATTATACACCGAAATAAAGGGAGAATAACAAATGAAGGGAAAGACAGAGAAAAATAACACGAATAACAACCATCACAATAAATACCATACTCGTAATAAATGAATTAAATAAATATAATAATGCCACCTTTCTTACCTTTACACATACTGTATATTACTCATTCTCGACGCTATTTATTTAAAACTAAAATATAAGGAAACACGAATTCTGAGCCACCAAAAACAACTGGAACTCACACACACACACACACACACTCCCTCATGGCTCTTCATTAAAACAGATGAAGGTAATGAAATATGGACAATAAAAAAGGCTTACCCTCAAAATAAAAAAATAAAAAAAAAAAAGGCAAAATATCTCGTACATACACACACATTTCTCTCTCACTCTCTCTCTCTCTCTCCAAAAAACCACCACCACCACAATTCATTTCCCCCCACCACTCTCTGTCTCTCTAACCAAAAACCATCACCACAACAATTTTTCCTCTCTCTCTCTCTCTCTCTCTCATGCCAACCTAAAACCACCACAATTATTTTTTCCTCCTATCACCCTACTCACCTCTCTCTCCACCACAAGCCAAAAACTACCACCACCATAGACAACTTTTCCTCTCTCTCTCTCTCTCTCTCTCTCAACCCCCGTCCCCCTTGTACTCACACCACATCCGGATCGAAGCCACTGCGACACTTACCTACAAAAAAGAGAAGAGAAAAGAATGGTTATTACGGGCGGAGAAGGGCACTGAAATGTGAGGGAAGGGGCGAAATATTCTGGAACTAACGAGGGACGAAACATGGTGGGAAGAGGTCGTAAAAAGGAGAAATTGGGATCAGGGACAGCTAGGGGGATAATTTTTTTTTTTTATTTTTTTGTTGCGATTTTTTTTCGTTTTTTCCAATTATTCGTCAGTCGTGAAATGGATGAATTAGGGATTAGATTGTCGTTATTTATTTATTTATGCATTTATTTATTGGGTTGCCTGAAGCCTACCTCATCACAAGATATTTAGAAAAAAGAGAGATGTATATAGGATAGAACATGGATGGGGTAAAGAGTAAATGTATATGGGCATAGGAGGGATGGGTGAGTGAAGGTTAATAATTAGGGATGAGTGGAAAACATATGGGGGAGAGAGAGAGAGAGAGAGAGAGAGAGAGAGAGAGAGAGAGAGAGAGAGAGGAGAGGAGAGGAGAGGAGAGGAGAGAGAGAGGAGAGGAGAGGAGAGGAGGTTGAGGGAAAGGGAATGGACGAGAAAATGGAGAAATAAAACGTATGTATAACTCAATAAACCCAGAGGGAAGAACACGCAGCCTGTATGAATAAAATATAATCAATGCTGCCAAATCAGCTGGTCTTTTGCAACTGGGGTTACAATATTAATCAGTGTTGCCAAATCAGTTTTTTTTTTTTGGAGGGGGGGGGGGGGAAATGGAGTTAATCATCACAATCCAAGAACGCATTATATTCATTTTATTTTTCTGACCATCACAATCCAAAAACGCATATTATTATTTCTTGTAAAAATCAAAATCCAAGACTATTTTATTTCCTAACTATTTTTAACTATCAGAATCCAAGACCCTATTTAATTTTTTGTCTTTTTTAACCATGAAAATTCAAGAACGCATTTCATTCTCCATTTTCAAAAAGAATGTAGTTTCGTATTCTATTTCTGATCATCACAATCCAACTATTTTTCTTCTCATATTCATTTTTAACCATCACAGTCCAAGAACCGTTTTTATTCTTCATTTTCTTTTCTATTTTGCCACCAAAATCAAAGAACTTGTTTTTCGCTTTATTTTCCCTTTTCATCTATTCTATTTTATTGTCCTGCGGTGCACAATGTAATAAATATAGAGGAGAGCGTGTGTATTTCAAAGTCTGTACCAACGCGTATACTCCAGCAATGTGTGTGAGTACTGAGAGTATACAGATGAAAAAATGTTAATTTGCAATATAATTTTTGTGTGTAATAAATATGAAGTGCCGTACTAACTCTTCGAAATGTGCTCTGGAAATAAAGGAAATAAATGCAATGGGTGAAGATTTTTACATGTGTGGCGCAGTTACGTGGAAATAATGCATACCATACTGAACAAGCCCAAGACACAAGGCCATAGTCAAAACAGTGTCTTAATTAAACACACACACACACACACACACACACACACACACACACACAAACTTTATAACCATCACTCCCGGCAAGGACATCACACATCACAATCAATCTATGTGGCAAGACGACGAACAAGGCACGAATGGCAAAATTTTCTCTAGACAGTGTCCATATCGACCAACCCTTAAATAAAACAATGAGAGAGAGAGAGAGAGAGAGAGAGAGAGAGAGAGAGAGAGAGAGAGAGAGAGAGAGAGAGAGGAAGCAAACTCGAGGACAAAAATTCGCCAGATATTTCACCCCTTTTGCTTATCACTTTCCTCCACTGGACAATATTCTTTAGGGTGAGAGAGATTCAGTAGGGTCTGCTGATCGTATGAATGTATTTATGTACGTAGTAAATAGACCTAGAATGTGTGTATACATATGACAGCGTGTATGTATAATGTATGTGTGTGTATATCATGATGCCTAGAATGTGTGTATATATATGACAGCGTGTGTGTATGTATAATCTATGTGTGTGTATATCATGATGCCTAGAATGTGTGTATATATATGACAGCGTGTGTGTATGTATAAATGTATGTGTGTGTATATGTCAAGATGCCATACCATCACCATGACCCCCTACACACCGCTGTTAAATAGTTAATCCAACCATGCCCTACTTACTGTCGAGATTAATAGAGGCACAGGTCAAGGAAGGAAGGAAGGAAGGGAGGGAATGAAGGAAGGAAGGGAGGGAATGAAGGAAGGAAGGGAGGTAGGAAGATGATCAAGAACCCCCGTCAGTCCACAGTAGGGTAGTCTTTTTTTTCCTCTAGTAAAATCATCATCATCATCATCATCATCATCATCATCATCACCAAGAAGCTGCTTATAAAGGACAGGCAGAGATGAAGATGACAAAATACCTTAAATTGAATAACATCATCTGGTCCCAGCAAGAAAAAAAAGTGACGTCCTTGAGGGGAAGAGAAATAAAAAGGACGAAAGTGGTAAAAGTGAAGGAAAAACAATGAGGGAATGTCACCTGGCGGTCAGAAATGGCCCTGGACTCTGGTTTTAGGCCTAACACGGGATGAGCAAACACGCCACAGCCCTCTAAATGCGGCAGGTAAAGCAAGGTGAGTAGGGGTGGGGGGAGAGGGAGAGGAGAAGGGAAAAGGGAAGGGAGAAGAGCTAAGAGGAGAAGGAAGGGGGGGAGACACACACACACACACACACACACACACACACACACACACACACACACACACACACACACACCGCAGAACGCCATTATGGGTCAGTTCACCTGCGCCACGATTCTCCCTTTCACCTGGCCTGACCCCACACGCGACACACACACAATCCAGGTCAACCAATACGATTACTTATCTACCTACCTACTTACCGACCAACCTACCGCACTGTTTATCTCTTTACCTACCTACCTGCCCACTCACCTACCTATCTACCAATCCACTTACCGACTCTTATGCACCCACCTACTTGCCCACATACATTACCTGTCTCTCTCCTCTAACGCAGTCAACACATTACCTTCTTATCTACCCTTCTATCTACCTACCTGACAACCCAATATCTATTTATCTATCTATCGACCTAGACTACCTAAGTGTACATGTCTACCTTACCGATCCACCTCTCACCAAAGCAAATCCCTATCTATACCTCCCCCCTCTCTCTTCCCTCTCCCTACCCCTCCTCCCCGTTCCCCTCTCCCCTCCCCTTTCATGGTCACCCCAGCCCCTCTCCTAATTCCCTTTCTCCCCACCACGTCAAGATTATCTCCTACTCCCCCGTTTCCCCTCCACCTCTCCCCCAAATCCTCCGTCACTAACCCCCTCTCCCCTTTCACTCCCCTTAGCCAAAATCATTCTCCCCCCTCCCTCCTCCCCCCTTCCCTCCGCATTCCACTTTCCCTAACAGATAGAGATACGCCCCTCACCCCTTCCCCTCGCCACCCCATTTTCCCTCCCCTACTCTCTCCCCTCGTCACTCCACTACCCCTCCCCTCAGTTCACACTTGCACTACCCGCATCTTCCCATTTCACCTTTCTTCACCATCATCCATTCTCCTTCTATCCACTCCCCAACCCTTTCTTTTTCCCCTTCCTCCCTCATGTTCCCCCTTCCCATCATCCTTCCCTCCTCCCTCTCCTCTTTCTCTCTTACCCCTTCCTCTTCCCTTCCCCCCCTCCTCCCCCCTCTCTCCATTTCCCCTCCCCCCACTCCCTCCTCCCCCTGACGCCGGAATCGCCTCCCTCCCCCTCCTAAACTCCCAGACGGCACTCCAACCAGGCCGTTTAAATGGTAATTCCGTGGTGTGTGTGTGTGTGTGTGTGTGTGTGTGTGTGTGTGTGTGTGTGTGTGTGTGTGTGTGTGTGTGTGTGTGTGTGTGTGTGTGTGTGTGTGTGTGTGTGTGTGTGTGTGTGTGTGTGTGTGTGTTCGTTTACATACTTTTTACATATTTTGTGTTTTGTGGTGAGAGAGGCTGTGAAGAAGCAAGAGGGACTGAAAAATTAAAGTAGATTGAGATGATATTATTATTATTAGTGAAAGCATAACAAACGAAGATTAGCATTGAACGAACTGTGGTGGTGGTGGTGATATGGGGAGTGAAAGGTGGTAGGGGAGACAAGAGAGGGAGTGCGTGGGGAGGGGAGGGGAGGGGAGGGGGACCAAGTAACTGTAAGAGGGCCAGTCAGTCAAGCAGTCAGGGCCGGTCAGTCAGTCAGCATGAATCACCCACTTGGTTAATAGCCACTTCCACCCCTCCTCCCCCTTTCCTCTTTAGTTACTTGATCTACACTAAGCCTCTTCGGTACCTTCACGTGGTGGCACTGATATGACTAGGGCGGTGGAGCTGCCGGGTTATTAAAGCGTCCCTCAACTTACTCCCTATTCCCCCAGCACCTGGTTACATCAGTGCCACCACGTGAAGGCGTCTCTCTATATAGCATTAAATAAGCAAGTAAAATAAAAACTACATAAATAAACATATCTTTCCCATTCCATTATCCTATACATCCCCTACGACCATTCCATTCCACTTCTCCCACTCCTCTCCGCCCACCTCACCCCACTTCACCCACTCCTCTCCTGCCATCCCACCCCACTTCACCCACTTCTCTCTTCTCATCCCACCCCACTTCACCCACTCCTCTCCTGCCATCCCACCCCACTTAACCCACTCCTCTCCTGCCATCCAACCCCACTTCACCGCCTCCCCTCCTCCCACCCCAACAAAAGGAAGGGGGATGGAGTGGGGGGTGGAATGAGCACTTTCATTAGCAGGGAAGGTGGCTTATTTCCCTGCAACAAAAGACCCGCCAGAAGTTTGTGGTAATGGCCAAAAAGAGTTTGATAGAGGAGGCTAACTTTTGCATGGAATGTGGAAGAAACGCTTTACGGATGGCACCAAGGAGAGAGGGAAGAGAAGAGGAGGTGTGTGTGTGTGTGTGTGTGTGAGATGGAAACAAGTGTAAACGCCTGTGTAAATTGGTACACACACACACACACACACACACACACACACACACACACACACACACACACACACACGCACGCACACACACACACACACACACACACACACGCCCAAACCGGGTGAGGCAGGATATGAAAGACGAAGCAAGGAAGATCGCGAAAAAAGGGGCAAGAAAAAAATATATGTGAAGAGGCCAAAGGCACGAGATGTAATAAAAAAAAAAGGGGGGAGGAGGAAAGAGAGAATGGGCTAAAAATGAGGCAAAATAAGAAGAGAATAAGAAAAAAAAAACAAAAAAAAAAAAAGAGGAAGAAGAAAGAGGCTTTAAAAATAGGGAAGAGAGAGTGGGCCAGAGAAAGAAAAAGAGAATGGGCCAAAAAACGAATGAAAAAAAAGAGACAATGGGAAAAAAAAAAAAAAAAAAAAATATGGAAGGAATAGACAATGGGCCCAAAAAAGAAAGAGAAATGAGGAAGGGAGAGAGAATCATGGGGAAGAAAAAAGGAAAAAATAGAGGTAGAGAGTATGAGCTAAAAAAAAAAAAAAAAAAAATAAAAAAAAAAGTAAGGATGTGCTAAACGTCCATGTGGAGAGAGGAAGGAAGGAAATTGGAATGGATAGGCAAATATATATATATATATATATATATATATATATATATATATAGAGAGAGAGAGAGAGAGAGAGAGAGAGAGAGATAATATGATCACGCAAGAGAAGTGGAAAAGAAAAAAAAAAGCCAAAGAATAGACGTTAAGGACACAGAAGGAGAATGATGGAAGGAAGCCAAGATGAATTGCAGTAACGCACGAACAATCTATATAAAGGACGTCAAAGGCATGAGAAAAGGATATAAGAAAGAGAGAAAAATGGTGACAGCAGGGAGGTAAAGAAAGGAGGAGGAGGAGGAATAGGAGGAGGAGGAGGAATAAGAGGAGAAGGAGGAGGAATAAGAGGAGAAGGAGGAGGAATAGGAGGAGGAGGAGATGGGGCACAAGATGATAAAATATGATGTAAACACTGTACGAGAAAATAATATGGCAAGAAAAAATAAATAAAACAGGGAAGAAGGCAGGTTCAAGAATGTAAAGGAGATGGGGAAAAAGGAATGAGGAAAAGCAAGAAAAATGAAACAAAAACTGACAGACGGAGACAAGAGAGAGCATGCGACGAAGGAAAACGCGAGGAAAAGAACAAGGAAAAAAAGAAAAAGAAAGAAAGAAAGGAGGTGGGTACGAGGAAAAGTATGTAACAGGGAAAACGTAAGGAAAGAGGGAGGAAGGAAAAGAAAGAAGGCAAGGAAAGGAGGCAGATAGGCAGGAAAAGTAGGTCGATTCTTCTGTAAATGGGAAAGATAGTAAGATACAAGAACGGAAGGAAGGAAGGGGGAGGGAAGGAAAAGAAGGAAGGAGGGAAGGAAGGAAGGATGGAGGGAACGAAATAAGGAAGGACGTGAATGGCGCTGAGCAAGAAAAATTATAATGCAAAAAATGTCTAGACTACAACACGAGAAAGTATGAGACAAGGGAGACGGCGGACACAGAATGAAAGCGACCGTGAGGGGAGGAGTGAAGAGGGAGAGGGGGAAAAAAAAGTGGAGGAGGGGAAAAGGGGAGGAGGGAGCGAGGCTTAAGGGGGTGAGAGGAATGTGGAAAGGGAGAATATGGGGAGCATAGAGTGGGTAGGACTCAAGAAATTACAGGGAGAGAAGGAATGAAGTGTGTGACAGTAAGGAGAATAAGTGGAGAGATTAGGAGGGTTAAGAGATGTAGGAGGGAGTGCAAATGGACGCAGAAGTGGAGGAGAATGTGTCGATGAAGGTGTGTGTGTGTGTGTGTGTGTGTGTGTGTGTGTGTGTGTGTGTGTGTGTGTAAGAGGGATGGTGAGTAAGAAGGTAAGCATGAATATCTGAGTGGGCTGAGGAAAGAGTAAGGTGAAATCATTGAGAGGAAGAGGAAGAAGTGGGTGAGAGGTGAGTAAGCAAGTGGATGGAGGAGTAAAGTGAGTGAACGAGTAAGAGAAAGGTGTACCTGTATATCTGTGAGTGGCGAGGAGGGGAGAGGGGTGTGAGTGGCAGGCATTAGAGGACGCTGGATGCCATCAAAGTAGACGGGAGAAGGCTATGCGACGATCGTGGGAAGGAGGAGGAGGAGGAGGAGGAGAGAAGAGGAGGAGGAAGAGGAAAGAGCAGATATCTGGAGGGGATGTGTGGTTAGGTGTGGGAGGGTGAAAGGAAAGAGCAGAGGGAAGAATGTGTGCTGGAGGACGGAAATGTGATTGTGAGACGATAAAGAGGTGCATTTGTGGGTGTGGGAAGTCTGTGAGTGTGTGAAAGGGGAAGGGGAAAATGCAGGAAGAGGAGGGAAGACACACAAGGCTAAGGAGAGGGGGCTGGAGGGAAATGGGAGAAACAAAGGCAGGTTGAGTTAGAATGTGACGTTAGGAAGGGGCAGGAGAGGAGAGGGAAGAAGACAAGAAAAAAACGAGAGGTTGAGGAAGAAGGGAATACGGGAGAAAGGAGGATGGAAGGGAAAAGGAGTGGGGAGGAGAGTGGGGATGGGAAGAGAGCCTGTGTAACAGACGGGGTGAGGGGTGAGGAAAGTATATGTGGGCGGGGGTGAGGGTGGGTTGAGTGTCTGTGTGGGTGTGGTGGTAGCGCAACAACCACGCAGCTGGGAGCACCGCATCCCCAGGGGCACTACTGTTGTTCTGCTCTCATGACTGCTCACTCTAAACAACGCCACGCACTCTCACTTCAACACAACGCATTCTTACACCTCACGGCCAGACAGACAAACAAACATATAGATACTCACGGGTAGTTTTTGACATATATTTTCAGACAGACAGATAAACAAATATACAGATACACACAGGTAGTTATTTTTGACATATTTCACTGACTACAACATACTCTTCACCTCAGCCCAAGCTCAATCACACCTCACATACACATTATTACCATACAACGCACATGCTTCCAACTCTCTGTCTCTGTCTGTCTGTCTCTCTCTCATTTTTAGGAGGTGGATCAGTACCTTCGACCTAAACTACTTTCACCACTACGACCACCCGCCCTACCAGCTTGCCAGAGCCATAACAAGGACTACCATATCATCATCATCATCACTTTTCACTCCACCATCAATGCTACTTTCACAGCATCGCAGAATACTACAATCACACTATCACACACACACCACACTTCAGCATAACATACACACACACTCGTCAATTTCATACACACTACACCATACCGTCACAAAACTCAGTATTACACATAACATTACAACCTCTCTCTCTCTCTTTACACACACACACACACACAAGCTTTCAATAAAACACATACAGGTACGCGCATAAACCTAAGCATCATCATCAACTCTTTCTCTTTTTCACACACACACACACACTCACACATTACACGCCACATCCTTCACCCACCCACCGTCAAAACTGCCAACTCTATAGACTAACACATCCCTTATCAGAGCCCCACCGTCAACCTAAATATTATAAGCCAATTCCATCTCACTGACACAAAGACATGCCAATTTACACGTCTGCTAACTCTTCTACACCTCTACACACACTCGACGTAGAGAAAAATATATACCGTAACTGACAAATGGTTTCGGCAACTCTACTATAACACCTGACCTCGAGAAATTAATAAAGGAAGAACACACCTGGCAAATTATTAACGCCACTATCAACACTTCTACTCAGCCGCACACCTGGCTTCACCTGTTAAAAAAATACCTGACAACCATTTAGCAACTCTGGCAACACTTCCACAGCTCCATTAAAACACAAGACGAAGAAATATACCTGGCAGATTATTACACTTCTGCCAACACTGCTATTAAAATATCACACACACACACACACACACCTACCTGTTCTCATACACATCACACAACTAAACATCTGCCAACATTACAGGTGACACAACATCCTTGATCATGACACCTTTGCCAACACTACGAACACGCAAACACTCCTGCCAACACCGAATAAGCACAGCAACACCACCCTTTCCAACACTACCAACATAGTTCCATCCCAGCTTTCCGACACCACCTTTACCTCCTGTTCCAACATCTTGACACCACCTCCCTACCCCTGCCAACATTAGCAACAAACTCCCAACCCTACCACCCTATCCTTTCCATTATCTTTCTACCACCACCACCTTCACCTTACTTGTGCCAACATTACCAACACCCTGACACCATCTAATCCTTCCCATTACCAACAAACTCCCAACCCTGCCACCACCCTATCCTTCTCATTATCTAACACGACCACTTTTTCACCCTATTTGTGGCACCATTGCCAACACCCTACCACCCTGCCTACACGTACTACCCGCACCATCCTGCCACCACCATTACGGAAATCCATGACGGTAATGGCTAAGGTTCGGGGGAATTACTGTCACCATTTTCACAGGTATTTCCTCGCCAGTGAAGGGAAGGGAAAAAAGGAATGTTTAAACTGGCAGCACCTCCCCCAGGCATAACCTTAGGGGTGAAGGGATGGGGAAATAGATAGATAGACAGATAGATAGATAGGTAAGCAGATACAGTAATAGATATAGGGACAGACATTATAATGGGCACACGAGAGAGAGAGAGAGAGAGAGAGAGAGAGTGTGTGTGTGTGTGTATAACAAGGAGGGTGAGGGGGAGTCAAGGAGAGGGGAAATAATTGCCTACTTCTAACCACAAGGGTGACGTGGCTTTCCTACACACACACACACACACACACACATATTGTTCAACTCGAAGGAGTATACCAACAACTTACTGGAGAGAGAGAGAGAGAGAGAGAGAGAGAGAGAGAGAGAATCAATTTAAGGGTATACTCAAATAGGGGTACACCAAATTATTCTCCCTGGCACAAATACTCCTTCACTAATATCAACGGCACATAGCGAGGTGAAGTGGAGCGAGGTTATAATGCCAGAGGTGGAGGGAGCGAGGCAGGTAAGAAGCCCAGATCCACATTCTCTCTCTCTCTCTCTCTCCCACCGCCGCCCATTGCTTAACACTGCCTACGTTCCACTACATACATTGGAGGGGCCGGCGGCGTTTATCTATCACATTATCTACACCTTCAAGGAAACAATACAGATTTTTTGTAGCTCAGGCGGGGACAAAGTAACTGTTATTTCATTTCTTATACGCATCACGTTCCTTTGGTGGCAAATATTACTCATCAAAGAGGCTTGGTATTTTTTTGTTAACAGAAGGTAAAGAGAGAAAGGGAATGACAAATAAAAAAATAAAAAAAAATACAGGTGTTCTCTCTTCATAAAAAAGTCACAGGTAGATTTAAACTACAATTATAATTACTTCCAATGTCCTCAAGTTAACATGGAGAGCCAGACTGAGGCAGGAAACGTAGGCTAGAGTGTTGGTCAGCAGAGGGGGTACGAAATTTATGACCGTATTTACCTATCAGTGAAAGTCTAAAGCCCTGACGAGATATACCGAAACATACGGAAAAGTCACTAAGTCATCTTAATATTCCGACACATGTGGGAAAGATTCACGGTAATTCACCACCAAATTCCGAGAAATATGTTGAAGTCACCGTAAATCGTCTTGTTACTTGTGATTCCAGTCGTGGCCTGGATGTTAGACCGATACTACCCTTCAAGGCCTAACTCTTTTCTAGGTCTTGCTACACTTACCCCATGTGGAGGGCCGGTCCGAGGCAGGAGGCGGGGTCTTGCAGTTGGTACGCCATGGGGCAGAGGGAGTCGAAGCTGCCCCAGGTGGCGTGGTGAAGGGGGCCGCCTAGTGACCCACCCACCAGCTCAGGATAGGCGTCCAGAAGCCAGGGGTACGCCAGGCTCAACGTAGACATCACAACACTAACCTTTTAAGCACGAGTACGTCTGTTTTAGCTTTTCTCTACGATTACGTCTGTTCTCTACGATTCAGCCTCTGTTTATCTTTACGATTACGTCTGTCTGTCTTTTCTCCAGGTACACGTTTTTCTTTTCTGTTAACGCCAAGACGACTCTATTTAGCCTTTACCAAACAGACATCGCAACACTAACCTTTTCCGCACGATCACGTCTGTTTTGTATCTTCTCTTTACGATCAGGTCTGTTTTTATCTTTCCCCTTCGATCACGTCTTCTCTCTACGATTACGTGTCTGTACCTTTTTTCAACCCTCGTCTTTGTACCCTTCCTCTACGATTATACTATCTTTTCTCTGCCTCTATCTTTTCTGTTAACACCAAGGCGGTATTATTCACCTTTATCGTCTTTTATTTTTACGTGTTTATCTTTTCGCTACGATTACTTCTTTGTATCTTTACGATTAAGTCCGTATCTTTTCTGACAATTCAAAGACAGTTTTTAATTCACCTTTATCAAACTTTCATAATTTTCTTTGACACCCCCAAGGCGATCTCATTAACCTTTGTCGTCGTCTTTATTTTTAAGCCTGTGTTAATCTTTACAATTACGTCTGTCTATCGTTTCTGACAACCCCAAGACAATTTTTAGTTCACCTTTATCACATCTTTGTTTTCTGAATATCCTCTGGCTATATTACGTACCTTCAGAACTATTCCTCACACTGTTTTTTTTTAACTTTCTTATCTATATTTTAGCGCCAAACGATCTATCAGAATAGGAATGGACCTCACTCTTCACTACTATGTTCTATTCGTTATCTTCTTCTATCCCCTAATGAATTTCCTATCCCCTATCATTTTCTCCTATCCCCTCTTATTATTTTCTATCCCCTCCTGTATTTTCTTCTATTTCCTATTAATTTCTTCTATCCCCTATTAAATTCTTCATTCCATTGTTATCTTCTATCACCTATTGCTAGTTTCCTCTATCCCTTGCGAGGTGATGGGGAGCCTCCTTGCCCCACGAGAACAGGGACCTAACACTTGTACAACGCAATCGACCAAGCTGCTTCCATAACCACAATATACTGCTAAAATATATATAAATAAAAATCTGTTTCTAAGTCCGCACGTAGAAGAGATTGGTCTACTTTCACAAATCACAATCCACTGGCGAAACAGACCGTACGGTGAAAAAGACGGTACGTACTTTCACAATGCACAGGTGAGAGGGTGAATGGTTGCGTGTCCAGGTAGCAGTGTGGACGATGGTTGTGCGTCCAGGTAATGAAATGGATGGATGGATGGAAGGTAGGATGGATGGATGGATGGGTGCGTGGGTGGGGGGTTGGGAGGCACGATGGATGGATGGATGGATGGATGGATGGATGGATGGATGGACGAATGGGTGGGAGGGTGGAGGAGTGGATGGATGGATGGATGGGTGGACGGGTGCTTCTTTTCCAGGCAGCAAACTAGATACACCACCACACCCAATCGCCTTAGATGCCAACACTGACCCTGCTCGCGGTGCTACGGTCACAATCCACAGGTGAAGACTGAAGGTAATGCACCCAGGTGGCAAAATGGCTTGACGTGTTCCTTATTTACAGGTAACAAGACAGGATGCAGCACCACCAGTTTCCAGAATCGCCTCAATGCCAGCACTGATTCTACTAACGGAGTCACTTTCACTCTCCACAAGTACACCAGGCGGAAATGGATCGTTGGTACAGTACTCAGGCTTTCAAAAGCAGTTCTCACATTTACAAGTAGCAAATTGGATGTAGCACCAGCACCTCTAGTCGACTCAGATACCAGCACTAATATTCACGGTGTTACTATCACTACCCACAGCTGGAAGACTGATAGTAATGCATCCAGGTAACAAGGTGGATAGTACATGTGCTTCACTTATATACCGTAGCAGCAAACGTAGCACTGACACCTCCTCTAGTCGTCTCAGATTCCAGCACTGATCTTATTTACGGAGCCACACTCACATCCACAGCTGAATGACTGATAGTAAAGCATCCAGGCAGCAAAATGGATAGTAGTGCAAGCCTCATTTAAAGGTACCGTAACAGCAAACGTAGCACCAGCACCTCCTCCAGTCGCCTCAGACAACAGCATTGATTCTACTATCGGTGCCACTTTGACTATCCACAGGTGCAACAGGTGGAAATGGATGGATAGTCTACTAGTCTCGAAAGTAGTTCCCCATTTTCAGGTAACAAACAGGACGTAGCACCAGCACCTCCTCCAGCCGCCTCAGATGCCAGCACTGATCCCGCTCACGCCGCCCCACACTCGTCCTCTTATGGTAACAAGAGACGCACAAGGACGCTGGAAAACCTTCTCGTCTCTTGATATATACACAGAAATTTCACGTCCTTCCGCCCCGCTAAGGCACAACACAAGACACACCTCCCTTCCCTGATACTCCTACCCTCAGGATACACCTCATTTCCTTAATATTCCTACCAATTCTGAACACAAGATACCCCTCCCTTCCCTAATATTCCTACCAATTACAAGATACACCTCACATTCCTGATATTCCTACCAATTGTCACATACTTCCAACTGGCTGTGAGGCGAGAATTATCCACGAACACTAAAACAAGTCTATATATTTCGATGTAACTTTTATCTCGTGTCTTTAATAACCCTGAGGATCTTCACCTCAAGCCAACGCCGCTGAAAATAATATCACCCACAACACAATGACTTCTTTCATCTTTCCAGTATCTTACAGTCCACGTCTTCCCATCAACTACAACTTACGTGTCTGATGCCAACTAAATTTCAACGCTGCTCCTTATTTCACGTGAATTTCAACGCACTCGTATACTGTATCCACTCACCTTCAGCTCACGTGTCGAATATTTCCACTGAATTTCAAAGCCTTTTCCTTTATATTTCTCAACACACTTCTCCGATACTTCTCAACGCACTTCTCTGATATTTCTCAACGCACTTCTCTGATACTTCTCAACGCACTTCTTATACTTCAGACGCACTTCAACTCACGCTTTTTAATAATATATCCAATTGCTCTCACGTCCTTCCCAGCTGGAGCCAGAGAACCATCCCACAACACAGGCGGGCCACAACACACTAGCACAACTCAAGTCCACACCGCCGCCTTCACTTTCACTGCAATACTCTGACGGCAAGAGAAGGGCAGTGGTGGTGGCGGTGGTGGAGAGAGGGAGGTGGTAGGGTGGGTGGTGGTGGCATGGAGGTCGTATGGTGGTGAGGTGGAGATTGTATGGAGGTGATGGAGAGGGAGGTAGTGGTGGTGGAGAAGGATGCGGTGGTGATGGGGTAGTGGTGGTAGGATGCTGGTGGTGGTAATGGGGCACTGCTAGGGAAATGGTTGTGATAAATGTGGCAGTGGAAGTGGTGCTAATATTGACTGCAGTATTAGTGGTGGTGGTGACTGTGGTTGCAGTGATGACCACTGCAGTAGCTGAGAGTGGCAGATGACAATGGTAGTGGTAGTAGTGGCAGTAATGAAGTGGGTGGTAGTAGAGGCAGTGATGAGGTGGGTGGTAGCAGTGGTAGTGACAGATGGGTGGTAGCAGTGGTAGTGACAGGTGGGTGGTAGCAGTGGTAGTGACAGGTGGGTGGTAGCAGTGGTAGTGACAGGTGGGTGGTAGCAGTGGTGGTGATGAGGTGCGTGGTAGTAATGTTATGGACAGGTGGGTTGTAGCAGTGGTAGTGACAGATGAGTGGCAGCAGTGGTGGTGATGAGGTGGGTGGTAGTAGCAGCAGTGACAGATGAGTGGTAGCAATGGTAGTGTTGGCTGAGGTGTGGTGTGGATGGGGCCAGACCAGTCACCTGTTTTGAGCTAGTGACACGATCACCTTCACTCTCCCACCAAGCACCACCACCACCACACCTGCCCCACCACCACCACCACACCTGCCCCGACCCACATTACTCTCTGTGCCCATTCAATACAGAGATACACTATTCAACCTCACCCTGCCTATGGACAATTTTCTTTAAGTAAAATCTGTTGCATGGACCTTTAACCCACTCGCTAAGATGATCCCCCCCCCACTTTTCAGCATAATCGTACTACCTTCAGACGATTTACTGATATTCATTAGGAGAGGAGCAGATGGGGTAAAATACACTCTTCCTTAAGACTTCAATGTATGACGCTCCAAGACACGACTCACAGCAGTTCCTCTAGCAAAAGTGGTATTATAATTCGGGAAAAAAATAAGTAATAATAATAATAATAATAATAATAATAATAATAATAATAATAATGATGATGAGACGTCTTTTATTTGCTTATCAACCCTGTCTTCAGACGATTTCATTCATCTTGGGTCACTGAATGCTGGAACTGCCCCTCCACCTCGAAAAATCCTAAGTTACATAAAATCGTCAAAAGCAAGAACAAAATTCATAACGGCATCACAGTGTTTTTTTTTCCCCCTTAATCTGGATACCTTGGCTTCTCTCTCTCCTTAATTTTTTTCTCTTCTGTTTTTTTCCTTTCTTCCGCTAGAGATTTGTTCGTGTTCGCTTCTTACGTACTTATTTTTTTTCCCCCTTATACTCCTCCGTTACACCTGCTCTGTAATTCAAGGTCCAACGGGGAAAGTGTGAATGTGGAGGGCAAGTGGATTAAGTGGGTGAGATAAAGAGAGAGAGAGAGAGAGAGGATCAGTAGGAAAAGTAGATAGATAAATAGACAGACAGAGAGGGGGGGAGGGACGTGAACTGGTATTGGTGGTGTCTGGTTTCACTGACTGGGCACTGGTATGGTGGGAAACTGGTGAAGGGGAGGTCTTTTAACCCCAATCCCAGTTCATCCACCTAGAGTATCCAATTCTTCTAGTCGTATCTAACCCTTCCAGTATCACCTTCTAATACCTAATCCTTCTATATCCAATCTCTCTCCTTACAGTCTCTTATAGTTCCCAATCCTTCTTCTATCCAATCTTTCTCCTTATAGTCTCTTGCAGTTCCCAATCCTTCTTATATCCAATCTACCCCCTTGCAGTGGACTATTTTCCTACTATCCACTCCCTTTTTCCTGGTATCCAACCTTTCTAGCATCAAATTCATACAGTTTCCAATCCTTCTTCATCCAATCCTCCTCCTCCTATCCAATCTTGCTAATTGTAGAACTATTTATCAAGTACACAATTCCATCTTCCTAGTACACAAACCTTCTAACAACCTTCCTTTAGTATCCAATCCTTCAAGTGACCAATCCTTTTCTAAGCATTTTTCTCCCTCCCTCTACTTCCTTCCAATCATCTCAATCCGACCATCCTCCTACTCTTCCCCCATTTTCCGCCTTTCACTTCAACAATTCTCTCCCTTGCTCCAGGTCTTTTCACGTTCCTTTGTCTTCTTCCAACCTACATTACGCTTTTTTCAGATTTTCTGTGTGTGTGTGTGTGTGTGTGTGTGTGTGTGTGTGTGTGTGTGTGTGTGTGTGTGTGTGTGTGTGTGTGTGTGTGTGTGTGTTTTCCTGCTTGTTCCAGTTTCCCCTCCCTTAACTATTCCTTTTATTCGTTTCTCTAATCCTTTTTCCTTCACATAAAACGCTTCAACACAAAACACAGCAGCTGTCATCACCAACAAATCACACATTTCCTTCCTGCTCTTACCACAAATCTTACTCCATTTTCTGGCACGGTTTTCAGCTTGCTTTCAATTTTTTTCCTTCCTTTTCCTTCTGGTATAACGTTTCAGGCACTACAACCAAGACATTACTACTA
This sequence comes from Coenobita brevimanus, assembly GCF_032717465.1. Classification (NCBI taxonomy): domain Eukaryota; kingdom Metazoa; phylum Arthropoda; class Malacostraca; order Decapoda; family Coenobitidae; genus Coenobita; species Coenobita brevimanus. The sequence goes on along the minus strand of NC_137041.1, from coordinate 1,641,164 downwards.
CTACTACAAACTACAGGATTCTTTAAGTATTCTGGGTTTCACGTTCCTTCGCCACAAAATCACACTCTTCTTTTCGTCTTCAGATCTCTTCTTCCTATTCTTCAACGCTCACTAACCTCTACCACCACCGCCACTACTACCGCTGTCAAACCACACTGCCCCACTCCTATTGCACAACCCACCCTAGCTCCCCCAGCACACACACACACACACACACACACGCAGAATGGTACCCCCTCACCCTCCCTGACACACACACACATACACACAGAATGGTACTCCCTCTCCCTCCACCTCCCCCACACACACACACACACACACACACACACACACACACACACACCATGGCACTCCCTCTCCCTCGGCGTCCTTCCCTAAACGGTAACTGAGGTATTCTGCACAAAAAACAGTAACGCAGACGCGGTACAAGAGAGGCTAACTCCACGATGCAAGGAACACGAAGCAATTACCTATATTGCAAAGGATACAAGCAGGTGGGTACAGGACAAGGTGAGCTCTTTACCTGTCACATCGCATTATTATTGTTATTATTACTGTATTATTATCATTATTATTTAAGTTAACCCCAGACATTTATAGGCTAGCACTGAGCTTTGTTTTCACACACACACACACACACACACACACACACACACACACACACACACACACCTTCTTGCTATATACCGATCGTAAGAGTTCAGAATGTGAGTGGACTAGTGTGTGTCGGCATGTTCACACAAAAAAATAAAATAACTAAAAAATAATAAGTCCTCTAACTGGCCCGGCCCAAGGATGAGTCTACCACGCCACAAGTGTTGCAGTGTTGACCCCTTCATTGCAAGAACTAGTTTATATTTATCCCAATCTGTTGCATTGTGTGTGTGTGTGTGTGTGTGTGTGTGTGTGTGTGTGTGTGTGTGTGTGTGTGTGTGTGTGTGTGTGTGTGTGTGTGTGTGTGTGTGTGTGTGTGTGTGTGTGTGTAAAAAATAAATCTCCCAGCCAGTACAGACCCCACAAAAACTCCTCCCATCGGCCACAAACACGTGTAAGCCAAGGCTAAATGATCCACGCCTCATACAACCACGTCTAGTTCCACCGCTGCACCGCCTCGCATACCCCACCGTTAAGACCAGTACCGCCCATGTGGCTCGGGGGAGGCGGGGTTGCATTCTGGACGGTCCGGTATTGATTGTGATACAGGAGGCTTCGTAACATTTTCTTCTTACCGATTTTGTCTGGACATATTTAAGTGATTTAATGCAAAGAATCTATCAGTAATAATAATAATAATAATAATAATAATAATAACTACTGCTCATATAAGGCCACGATTTAACTCCAGGTATATTTCCCTCATTAACGACACCTTGAAGCCCAGGTGAGGTGGAGAAAATAAGTGAGAGTAGAAGTAAATGCCAGAAGGGGAAGTGTGTAAGGAAATGAGGCTAATGAACGGAAGAGAAAGGGAAACTCGATGTGCCAGGGAAACAAGACATATATAGGTGAGGGTCGGATCTGGGTGAGGTGGCGTGTGTGAGGAAGAAAGGTAAATGGCAGGAGAATGAAATGGGACAGCTAGTCAGAGAGCAGGAAAATAGAGGGTAGGGTGAGGTTGTGTGTGTGTGTGTGTGTGTGTGTGTGTGTGTGTGTGTGTGTGTGTGTGTGAGAGAGAGAGAGAGAGAGAGAGAGAGAGAGAGAGAGAGAGAGAGAGAGAGAGAGAGAGAGAGAGAGAGAGAGAGCAAGAGAAAGAGACAGAGAGAGAGAATGACAACCAGGTAAATGCCACGGAGGAGGAAGTGCAAGGTGATGAGGTTAATATATGCAAGAGAGAGGGAAACTGGAGCGCAAAGGGAGACAATAAACAGAGTGTATAGGTGAGGGTCGGTTTGGCTAAGGGGTGGAGAGAGAGAATGACCAGGTGCTGTAGAAGTAAATGGCAGAGTGAAGGCAGAGGAAGGACAACTGGAGACTCGACTAAAAGGGAAAATGATAAGAGCAGATGGTCTGAGTCAGTGCTGCATACGGTACATACACACATACATTATACATCCATACATTACACACATACATAAACACAAAGGAAAACACCAACACGTACAGCTCAAGGGAGTAAGATAGGGATGATGCTACGGAAGATGAGACTGGAGCAATAAGAAAAAAACAAACAGAAGACGGTGTAAGACAAAGATGATGATAAGAGAGAATGGAAGATGAGAGACAGGCGCAAGACGATAAAAACAAGATAGGACACCGTGGCATAAGATAACGATGATAGGCAAGATAGAATGGAAGATCAGAGAGAAAAAGACGATAAAAACAACATATAGGAAAGAGTGAAGTAAGACAACGATGATAAGCATGATAGAATGGAAGATCAGAGCGAACACGAAGGGAGCAGTATACATGGGTTAGTGTGAGGGTCCAGCGAGGGGAGGGAGAGGGAGTGTGGCCATAAAAGAATTAAATACGAGTAGGGTGGAGTAAGTAAGGTGTCTCGCAGCCGTAGTTATGGCGGTACTGGTATTGGGTGCATCAGATAAAGAGGTCCGGTATTGGCCAACCCTTTCCCCAACATGCATGGCTCCACACACAAGGGGATCGTGGAACAAAGACAGGAAGCTAAGTAAAAACACGAGTATGAAGTAACGCGAGGAGGCTAGTTATGCAGATGAAGCAGCAATATGAAAGGAGAAGGAGGAGGACGAGGAGGACGAGGAGGAGGAGGACGACGAGGAATAATAGTTGTAAGAGTAGTAGTTGTAGTGTCACTGTAGTTGTAATAATAGTAGTTACATGCTTCGCCACACAATGGAGAAGGAGGTCATGAAACGAAGACAGGAAGCTGAGTATAAACAGGGGTATGAAGTAACGGAGAGAAACAGGTAATGCAGATGAAGAAATATATAAGAAAAACAGTGGTAGTAGTAGAGGTAACAAGCTTCATTACACAAAGAAGAGGGGGACCGAGACACAGAGAGAGGACGCAAGATAAAAATGGAGAAAGACGTAAAGAGAGTGGGAGATAAGTAGAGCAGAATAAAGGAAGAAACGAGAGAGAGAGAGAGAGAGAGAGAGATGAAAAAGTTAAACAGGGGGGAAAGGGCGGCAAAGCAACGAAGAAAGGAAAGAGAATCAATGACAAAGAGAAGGAAAAGAGAAAGCAACAAGGAGAGAGAGAGAGAGAGAGAGAGAGAGAGAGAGAGAGAGAGGAGAGAGAGAACAAAGAAGGGTATTGGAGACATAATGAGGCAATAGAAGATAAGGAGGGAGGGTGATCAGGGATAATGAGAGGCAGAGGGAGGCAAGGAAGGAAGGAAAATGGGAAAGATGGAGGCAAGGGAAGAGGGAATAAAGAAGAGGGAAGACAGAGAGAGGGGGGGGGGGAAGAGGAAAGCATGAAGGAATGGATAAAAATAGAAAGAGGGAAGAAGGAAAACAGAGTGGGTAAAGAGGAAGGCATGAAGGGATGGAGGAGGAATGGAGGGAGAGAGAATGGAAGGGGAAAGTGAGAGAGAGGGGATAGAGGGGGGGGGACAATTAAGGGATCCTAGTACAATAATTTAAAAGAGGGGAGAGAGAGAGAAAGAGAAGGAGAAGAAGAAGCAAGGGCCATTAAGGCAGGAAGGGGGAAAGCTGCGGAAACAAAATGAGGCGAGGAGAGGGGGAAGTGATAATAAAGACTGGAAAATGGGAAAGAGAGAAGCAGGAAAGAACGACAAAAGGGGGAGAGGGGAGAGAAGGCATGGATGGAGGAGAGAAGATAACGTTGCAAAAATAAATAAAAACAGTATATAGGGTAAAAAAAAAATAAGTAGGTAAGGAAGGAATGAAGGAAGGAAGGAAGGGAGAAAGGAAGGAAGGAAGGGAGAAAGGAAGGAATAAATGAAACGAGGAGAGAGGGAGTGGAGAAGTGGAAGAAAAGCTGGAAAAAGAGGAGGTAACAGGAAGGGGGAGACTGAGACACAAACAAGACTGGAGAAAAAAAGTCAGAAGAAAAACTTAGATAATGATGTAACACAAGAGGAAAGAGAGAGACAAGATAATGAAAGAAAGGGAAAATAGGGGGGGGAGGGGGCAAGAAATGGAAAAAGGGGATGATCTGGATGGAAAGGGAAACTTGTGGATGAGAGAGAGAGAGACAGAGAGAGAGGGGGGATAAGGGATACTGAAAGAGGATGCGAGGAAAAAATAAAAAACAGCTGAAAGGAAGAGGAAGCTGCAGAAAAGACGAATTAAGTGGCGAGAGAAAAAGACTGAAGTGACAGGAGGAGGAGGAGGCAGGGAGGCAGAGACATAATGAAGGAAAATAAAAGATAAAAAACATACCAGAAGGAAAGAGTGTAAGGAAAAACAGAAGCAGGGAGAGAGAGAGAAACGACAATAAAGTGAGAGAGGAAGGGAGGCAGGGAAAGGATGAAGGAAAGAAAAAATAAATAAAAAATGAAGGAAAGAGAAATGGACAATCTGCAAGGAAGAATTTAGTGATGAAAAAAGAAGCAGGTAAAGAACGAAAGAAGATAATGAAGGAACAGAAGCGGTGAAGGAAAGGAGGAAGGGAGGAAGAGAGGAAGGTAGGGAGGATGGAAGGAAGAGAGGAAGGTAGGAAGGAAAGAAGAGGAAGGTAGGAAGAAAGGACGGAGAGGGAGAGAGGAAGGGATGAAGAGAAAAAAGGAAGATGGTAATGGAAAAAGACGAGATGAGAGGAAGGGTGAGATGACGGAATGAAGGATTAAGAGAGGAAAAAGGGGAGGAAGGAAACCAAGAGAGGATTAAAAACGCAGATAATGAGGTAAGCGAAGATAGAGGAGAGGCAAGCCAACCGAAAGGAATAAACGAGGAAGATGAAAAATTAGGAGGGAGGAGGAGGTGGTGGGTGCTCGAGAAGAAAGAAGAGGGAAGAGGAGTGTAAGGAGAGTGAGAGAGGAGACGAGAGAGAAATAGCAAGAGGGGAAGAATGAGAGGACATCAACGGGAAGGGTAAACAGAACATATATATGGAGGAGAAAAGGACGAAGACAGAAATAAGTGAGGAAAACAGGAAGAAGACAAATATAAAGAGGGAAGAGGAAGATGATGTATATAAAAGGGGGACGAGGAAAGATATATATAAAAGGGGGAAGAGGAAGAAGTTAAATATAGAGCGAGGGAATGAGGAAGAAGATAAAAATAAAAGGAGAGGAAGAGGGAAGAGACAGGACAAGACTCTAAGACCATAAAGACAAGAAAGAGAAATAGCAGACGAGGATATTCATACCCTGGAGTCTTATGAGGAGGAGGAAGAGAATGGAGGATGAGGAAGGAGATTAGGATGTGAAGCAGGAAGTGGTGAAGTAAGAAGACGTAAGAGGAGGAGGAGGAGGAGGAGAAAAGAGGAAGACGAATGGGAGAAATAGTAGGGTGGAGGAGGAAGATTAGAAGTAAGAAGGAGGAGGATTAGGAGTTCAAGCAGGAAGAGGATGATCAGGAGTAACAAGGAGGAGGAGGAAGACTTGGAGCAGGTGGGAGGAGGAGAAGGAAGATTAGGGGTAAGGATGGGGAGGAAGAACATTAGGAGATGGAAGACGAGGATGTGAAAAAGTCGGATGGGCAGAATTCATAATGAGGTAAAAAGGGCCAAGTGCTTAAAACTTGAGAACCGTAAAACTCCAATGGGGCCACTTCCAAGGGAGTTTAATCTTCTCGCGGCATCTTCTTAGCAGCATCACCATTCATCTCCCTTTCATTCCTTCACTATCCTTACTATCCTCACCATCCATCTCTTCTCCCTTTCATTCTTTCATCACCATCATCCATCTCCCTTCTCCCATTCATTCCATCATCATCCTTACTATCATCAATATTCATCCTTCATTATCATCACCACTATCATCATCGCTCATTTCCTACCCGTTCTCATATCTTTCTCGTTATCATCACCTATTCTTATTTTCTCTCCCCCCCCCCTTTCTTTCCATCCTTCATCCTCCCCTTCACCATCCTTCAGACTACTGTCCTTTCCTTTCCTCCATTTATCACTCATACTCCTCTCCATTTCTTTCCCATCCCTCATCCTCCTCACTTCTTCCTTTCCATTCATCCCTCACCCTATTCTCTCTCTCTCTCTCTCCCTCACCCTATTCTCTCTCTCTCTCTCTCTCTCTCTCTCTCTCTCCGAAGGTTCAGCCCACTCCTCCAACTCTTCCCAAGCCATCATCTCCTCAGAATTCTTCACAAACATCTTTTAGTAGCCAAGTTCCCAGGCATCTCTCTCTCTCTCTCTCTCTCTCTCTTACACACACACACACACACACTCCTATCTTTCCTCCTCCTCCTCGTTCATTTCACCAATTTTTTAAAGTCTCTCTCTCTCTCTCTAACTTCCAGCCTAATGTTGAAAGGTCTGATCTTGCCTGGTCCATTTACCTGGTTCAGGAGGAGTGTTTGCACTGGGAGTTAAGGCACGTTTGGATCCATCTCTACCTTTAGCAGGAGGAGAGAGAGGAGAGGAGAGGAGAGGAGAGGAAAGAGAGGGAGAGTAGGATAAACGATGAGGAAAAGAACTGGAGGACTAGGAGGGGAGGGGGGAAGAGTCGGAGGAAACACAGAGATGTAGACATACACAGAGTGCTGCTGGTTGTGTGTGTGTGTGTGTGTGTGTGTGTGTGTGTGTGTGTGTGTGTGTGTGTGTGTGTGTGTGTGTGTGTGTGTGTGTGTGTGTGTGTGTGTGTGTGTGTGTGTGTGTGTGTGTGTGTGTGTGTGCGCCTGCGAGTGGGTGTGTGTGTCCGTGTGTCCTGAAGCGTGTGTGTGTGCTTGTGAGGCGTGTACATGGCTGGCTGAGCATGAGAACACACACACACACACACACACACACACACACACACAATAACTCATCAGACATACGTATCCTCTCTCTCTCGTCAAGAAGGGGAGACTAATATATGCTGATTGCGTACGCGTTCAGAGGACATCAGGTAAAAACAGAAGTCAAGTGATTTACGAAAGAGTCCACTGCGAGACGAGGGGACTTGTGGGTGGGAGGGGGTGATAGGAAGGGTGGGAGGGGAGGCAGGATAGAAAGAGGAGGGGTTAAGATGGAGGGGAGGGTGAGAAGGAGGGATGGTTAGAGGGAGGCGAAGATGCGAGGGGGAGATATGGAAGGGAGGTATGGAGGGTGAGGAAGGGTTGGAGTGTGTGTGTGTGTGTGTGTGTGTGTGTGTGTGTGTGTGTGTGTGTGTGTGTGTGTGTGTGTGTGTGTGTGTGTGTGTGTGTGTGTGTGTGTGTGTGTGTGTGTGTGTGTGTGTGTGTGTGTGTGTGTGTGTGTGTGTGTGTGTGTGTGTGTGTGTGTGTGTGTGTGTGTGTGTGTGTGTAAACCCAAACTCATGAACAGGTGCACTGCGATCAGCTCAAAATTATAAAGGAGTCAGCGTAAAAGAATCCCTGGCTCTTGGAAACACTATACCCCATCACAATAAGCCACTGTACTCCTAAAAACCACCCGGGGATATCAGCAGCCCCTGTCACCATTAGTCCCGGAGGTAAACAAAGGCCTTTATTGCAGAGGGTGTGGCTTGCATCATTCTTTATTGCAAGGAGGGGGGGGGTCACGTTTGGCATCACCCCTTCTTTGTTGCAAGCACGTGGAATGGCTTGCATATATAAGCTGAATATTGCCGGGATCTGTCTGCCTTTTCCTGTACGAGCGGCCATTGTCTTCCTATCCCTAACTTCACCTTTAACCTCGTATGCACAAAGACCCGTATTCTCATCGGCTGAAGCTCCCTAACATCTCTTCCTGAGCAATTTGTTCTGATTACTACACCTTACTGTCCTCTACTGTGTTCTCTCTCTCTCTCTCTCTCTCTTTAAAATTCCACGAAAATTTATATCTCCCGAGTTGGCATTCATCTTACCCCTGAACGTGTACCAGGCCGGACAGACAAGAGCTATCCAGGGGAGGAGGAAGAGGAGGAGGAAGAGGAGGAGGGAGAGAGATGAGAGAGAGAGGGGGGGGGGACCTGGTAACACAAAAGATTCAGGGATGGAGAAATATTGCTTAAAAAAAAAAAAAAATCCATGGCTGCCTATTAAGTGGCCTTTAGTACTTCAATATTCTCTCTCTCTCTCTCTCTCTCTCTCACACACACACACACACACACACACACACACACACACACACACACACACACACACACACTTCGAATCCTCTCCACTGCACTTAATCTTGCTTACTTGCTTTCATCCTCACTACAACCTCCCTAACTTAACTATCTCTCTAACTTCCACCCACCCTTCTCTTATCACTTCAACCCCTCTCCTAACTTATCCTCATTACAACTACTCTCCGCTAACTGTTACCCACACTTTCCTAACTCCTCGTCTCCCTCCTCCTCCTCAACTTCCTCAGTACTCATTAACTTTCTTTGTTACTACTACTCTCCTAACTTTATTCCTAACTTCCATTTGCAACTCACAATGCTGACCTAACTCCACATTCTCAATTCGTCCTCAACTATTTTATCTCTTCCCCATCCACTATTCTCCTCCTCCCCACCTTCGATACACATCCTCTCATCAACCTCAGTCAATCCCCCAATATAATTCCCTAAATACCCACCTCCATTCTTCAACCTCCCCTCTCCTTCTCCACTAGCCCAACTTCCACTCCCCCCTCCCCATCCCCACTCCTCAAACTTCCACTTCTCCCCTCCACATTTCCATATTTCTAACTTCCACTCACTCCCATCCACATCCTCACCTCCCTGCCTAATCCCCAGTTTCCTCACAATCACCAGCAAATTTGCCGACGATACAAAAATAGGGCGTATCATTAACTCGACTGACGATTGCCATTACTTACAGAAAGACCTCGATACATTGTCCAAATGGTCTAAAACTTGGCAAATGGAATTTAACGTTGAAAAATGTAAAGTACTTAACGTAGGCAAGACCATTGGAGATACTATATACAGCTTAGATAACAAAGAAATTAGCAAATCGGAATGCGAGAGAGATCTAGGAGTTATGATTAGTAACGACCTTAAACCAAGGCAACAGTGTATTAATGCGAGAAATAAAGCAAATAGGGTCCTAGGATTTATTTCGAGAAGCGTGAGCAATAGATCATCTAAAGTAATACTAAAACTTTATCTAGCATTAGTAAGGCCACATTTAGACTACGCAGTACAATTCTGGTGTCCTTACTATAGAATGGATATTAATTCGTTAGAAAATGTACAGAGAAGAATGACTAAAATGATACATGACGTCCGGAACCTGTCATATGAAGACAGACTGAAAAGACTAAGTCTGCATTCGCTAGAGAGGCGTAGAGTAAGGAGAGACTTAATTGAGGTGTTTAAGTGGATGAATGGTATAAATAAGGGAGATATTAGCAAGGTACTTAAAGTGAGCATACAGGATAAAACTAGAAATAATGGTTTCAAACTAGAACAATTCCGTTTCAGTAAGGAAATCGGTAGAAATTGGTTTGGTAATAGAGTAGTAGACGAATGGAATAAGCTACCTAGTAAAGTAGTTGTTGCCTCTTCCATTGAGAGTTTCAAGCATAGGCTAGATAAGCATATGACAAATAAGGGGTGGATATAGAATAAAGAAAATCTTATAACCAATACTAATTCATAATTTTTCCTTTTCAGGTTACACTATGATAGTCTCTATTCTCCTTTCACACTTTCCTGTAAAATGTCCACGCCAGTTTTTCTATACGGCGTGGTGTTCTTTCTGACTTTTTCCTGCCGGCTTCGGCTGGAGGGTTTGGAGGGCGGGGGAGAGCCTTCTTCTTTGCTGTCCTTATCTCATTCTAGTAGTTCAGTTACTCTTCTAGGAGCTGCCTAGCATGGGCCAACCGGCCTACTGCAGTTATCCTCTCTTCTTATGTTCTTATGTTCCCACCCTCACCTTCCCATGCTCTCCCCATCCCTTCACAATCCCCATTACTCATCCACTCCCCATCCCGCTCACAATCCCGACCTCCCCTCTTCACCCCCAATCCCTCCATCCCTGCCCACCCCCTCCCCTTCGCCTCCATCTTGTGAAATGTCACCGTTGTGGACTAGTTTCCAGGCTGGACCAGTTTTTGTTGCTCTGGAGGCTTCTAAACCACTACCCCCTACCCCCCTGAAGCCTCCCCTCATACCTCTCTCTCCCTCCCTCCCTCCCTCCCTCCCTCCCTCTCTCTCTCTCTCTCACACACACACACACACACACACACACACACACACACACACACACACATCCACCCTATCATAACTTTTCTCCCTCTCCTCTGAGATCTCAAACTCCCCTCCTCCTCCTCCTCCTCCTCCCCTATCCTCTACCCCTCATACCTCCACCCCCATCTCTCTCTCTCTCTCTCTCTCCAGTGACCAGCATCATCAAGGGAAAGATAATATTGGCAGGGAGGAGAATAATAAGGTCATTACAGGGCCGTCTCTCTCACTCTAATGATAGATTGGTAAATGGATCCCGACAGACAGATACGTAGGTAGGTAGGTAGGTGGGTAGGTAGCAGGCAGGTGTGTGGGTAGGTAGGTAGGTAGCAGGCAGGTGTGTGGGTGGGTGGGTGGGTGGGTAGGTAGGTAGGTAGGTAGCAGGCAGGTGTGTGGGTGGGTGGGTGGGTAGGCAGGTAGGTTTAGGTAGGTATAGACAGATAAATAGACGGATAGCTACAGGCAGACGGATGGACATATATAGAAAGACAGGTAGATATAGACAGGTGGATACAGGTAGACGGACAGAAATACAGGTAGACAGACAGACACAGATAGATAGACGGAATACAGAAGGCGTGAGAGATAATCAAGTAATTACCAGCCGCTTCCCTCAGCCAATACACATACTGGGCCACGCTAATGACGATAGATCGATGAATAGATAGACATTCCTTTCCAGTCCCAGTGAGCCAATACACGTAAACCGAGTTACACTAATGAGTAGACAGATATACCCACTGCAGCCACTCCCCTTCAGTCTCTCATGGGCAATACACATACCAATACCATAATGAATGTATAACCAAACAGATATAAAACAACAGGACTGATAAATTGGTAAACAGAGATAATAAATTTGCTTAACCCTCTCATTCAAACATTAATATTACAGATTATATATCAACCAATCTCCACAATCCTCAATTATCTAACTCTGAACACAAGCGAAATTACCCGTTCCCCATGCACACTTCGACGTCAGCTCTCTTAACGAAGCACTCACGTCAATATCCCGTGGGCAATTATAAGGTCCATATCACCACCCAATCAATGTCCTAATCACATAGACCACACCACGTCACACCACCTCAATACCACTCCAAATTCTACTTCTACACACAGGCCACACTTTCCTTTCCCCAGCGTTTAAGTTCAGTGTTATCTCTCTCTTGTCACCTTATACCTGTAACCTCTAGTCAAGTACTTCACCACACTTAATACCAGCCACACCAGCCTTATACAAAGCTACATTCTCTCAACACCACCCGTATCTTCCCTTCCCCAATGCTACACTTGTTACCTCTCCTACCCCAATAATCTCGAGATTAGCCTAACATAACACCAATATGACTTCACTACACTAAATACCATTCACACCAGCTTAATACCAGACTACGTTCTCTCAACACCGCCCATAACTTCCCTCCGTCAATGCTACATCTCACTGCTCACCTCTCCTAACACCCCCCTCATATCATTTCAGTAGCCCCCTGTCGAACATAAGGTTAATAATACAACACTGCTACACTTAAACACCTGCCCTGAAATACATCCACTACACTGACCTCAGAGAACTCATGTGGGAAACAAGGTCGTGATGATAATGGTAATAATGATGATGATATTATTACTCTAAGCAATAGTTTATCTCTCATCATTATCAGTATTACATGACCAGCACAATATTAGACCTGACCACCAATTCACACTATAACACTAGGACCCTGAGGGAATAACACTGCCTCCAAACACCACACCACCACCACAACCATTCACACCACCATCACCATCCACTACCACCACCATATCACGACCATTCACCATCATCCCCGTATCAAAACACTGCCACAATAGCACCACCATAACCGTAACACCCTCACACCACCATAACACCATCAACACACCATAACAGCAGCACCGGGGGGTGGGGGTGGGGGGGGTTGCACTGGGCCATAACAGCGGCTGCCTCGGTCTGTTGATATACGCCTGCCGTCAGTGGCCAGCGTGCCGTTCCCTCCCTCTCACCAGTAATGAACGCCAAATGCTGACACCCACCAACCCGCCCACTCACTCACTCACCCACCCACCCACCTACCACCAAGCCCACTCACTCGCCCACCTACCTACCTACCACCAAGCCCACTCACTCACCCACCCACCTACCATCAATAAGCCCACTCACTCACACATCCACCTTCCACCACCAAGCCCACTCACTCACTTACCTACCACCAAGCCCACTCACTCACCTGCCACCAGTAAGCCCACACACTCACTCATCCACCTACCTACCAGCAACACGCCCTCGCTCACTCACCCACCTACCTACCAGCAACATGCCCACTCATTCACTCACCCACCTACCTACCAGCAACATGCCCACTCATTCACTTACCCACTTACCTCCCAAACACCAACCCACTCATTCCCCCACTTATCACCGTCTCACACACTCATCCACCTATCACCACCCACTCACTCACTCTCCCACTCATCCACCTACTTACCTACCTACCAGCAAGCTCACTCCCCCACATACCTACCTACCTATCACCAACACATCCACTCACTCACCTGTCACCATCACGTCCAATCCATTATTCGCCCACTCACCCACCAATCACCACCACAAACTGGTCTACATATACCCTACATATAAGGTACACATACATAGGGTTTTCGAGGTGTTTTGCAAGGTAGCTCGTGGTCGGGATACACGTTATAACAATACGGTGTGGGGGAAAAACGACATTCTTTACAGTCATTTTTTTCAATCACCTAACTGGGGGCCGAGAGAGAGAGAGAGAGAGAGAGAGAGAGAGAGAGAGAGAGAGAGAGAGAGAGAGAGTTCAAATGTAAGTAGCCTACAAGAGCCTTAAATAACTTACACAGATCTACCACTTAATTGGGAAACTAATGCTCAATTTCCACTTACTCTTTCCCCACGTCACTCCGTCACCACCTGCATCGACTTACCTGGAGAGAGAGAGAGAGAGAATGTTTTAATTAGTTTTGTTATATCTATTTTCTGTGCATATAAATATTTTTTTTTTTTTTAGGTAAGTGGCGATTAATACCAACGTGTTACATGCATATATAAAATTGATGGGGAGAAGAAGACTATGTGAAAAAGGGAGGATTTTGTGTGTGTGTGTGTGTGTGTGTGTGTGTGTGTGTGTGTGTGTGTGTGTGTGTGTGTGTGTGTGTGTGTGTGAGAGAGAGAGAGAGAGAGAGAGAGAGAGAGAGAGAGAGAGAGAATATGGCTCGTGTGAGAATGGGAGGACTTCAGGAGACAGATGGGTAGACAGAGAGACAGATTAGGAGAAGGGAGGGGGGGGGCTGTGGGGGAGAGGGAACGGAAAGAAAACGGGATGCTGGAGGGGTGATCACAAGAAATAAGAAAGATCCAGTCCTGTCTTGGCTCACTGACACCCTTTCCTCTTCTCCTTTTACGGACCGGCCACGCAAGAACAGGGAGGGAGGTGTGTGGAGAAAGAAAGGGAGGTGGAAAGGGAGGAGGAAGGAGAGGTGGGAGGAGGAAGGAGAGGAGAGAAGGGAGAGTGTGGAAGGAGAGAGGAAGGAAGTGGAAAGAGAAAGGAGGTGAAGGAGGGGAGGGAGGTGGAAGGAGACGAGGGAGGTGGATGGAGAGAGGAAGGGGTAAGTGGAAGGAGGGAGGAAGTGGAGGGAGAGGAGGGGAAAAAGGAAGTGGAAGGAGAGAAAATGGGGGGGTGGGGAAGGAGGACTGGAATTTTAATTTGAACAGCAACCAAGGAGATTCATTCCAACTTCATAACCGAGACTCGTCGAATTTTTTGCATTCAAGTTGTGTGTGTGTGTGTGTGTGTGTGTGTGTGTGTGTGTGTGTGTGTGTGTGTGTGTGTGTGTGTGTGTGTGTGTGTGTGTGTGTGTGTGTGTGTGTGTGTGTGTAAATTAACCTTAGTGCACCTGGTTCTGGGTACGTGGTGCAGGTGGGCTGGCTGTACCTGTTATGTTTACCCTCATCTTCAGCCTCCATCGCCCCACCATTTACCTTGCATGCTGCGCTGTTTGTGGACGTGTGCAGTTAGACAGGGCAGGGATGGGGAAAGGGAGATGGAAGGGGTGATAGGGAGAGAGGTGGGATGGAGAGAGGGAGATGGAAGGGGTGATAGGGAGAGTTGGAGAGGGAGAGAGGTGGAGAGTTGGGGAGAATGAAAGGTGGAGGGTTGCGGAGGGATGGACGTGGAGAGTTGGGGAGAGCTGATGGTTGGGGAGGAGGGTTGGGAGTAAAGACTGGGAAAAAAGGGTAAACAAAAAGAATGATAATAAGAGCAAAGGAGGAGGAGAAAGTTAAAATACAGAGCAAAAAAGATAGGCTGGAAAAACTATGGAAGAAAGTTAGAATATGAGAAAGAGGGAACCACATGCAAACGGAATAAGAGACAAGGAAAGCATAACAAGAGCATGTAAAGTGGGGAGAGGGATATTGAGGGAGAGAGAAAGGAACGGAAGGGGAGGATGGGGAGGTTTGGGTTTATGGGGAGAGAAGGAGACGAAAAACAGTGGAAAGAAGAAGGAGGGGGTTAGGGGATGGGAGAAGTGAAACGAGTGGGGAGGAGGGGTAATAAGAAAAAGGGAGGGGGGAAAGGGACATGAATACAGGGAGATACGTGAAGGAAAGGGGAGGGGGAAATCAAGGTGGTGGAGAGAGGACAAGAAGGGGAAAATGGGGTGAGGAGGAGAAGGGAGGGGGAAGTGGCTGGGGAGAGGAAGGGGCAGGAGTTAAGGGAGGCGTGGAGGACGGCAGGTTGAGAAAAGAGGTCAGAGAGCAAGAGAGAAAATGTGGGCGGGTGATGGAGGTGAGGAGGGGAGAAAGTAGAAGGATTTATAAGATGGGAAGACTGTGACGGAACACGGTGAAGTAAATGAGATAGGAAGCAGAATTATATTTACAAGTATGATGAAGATGGGATGAATAGGCAAGAACGGGTTAGAACAGAGACGAGTGAAAGGAAATGAAGGAAGAGTGGAGAGAACAGGCGAGAGAAGAGAAGAGACGAAGAGTGGAGGGGAGGAGAGGACGGAGGAGTAGAAGAGAAAAATAGGAAAAGATGAAACACAAGGTGGTATACAATGTGACAAATATAAGGTAATTATGTAAGGAGTAGGAGAGCCTTAGAAAAAAAATTAGACACACGGAGACAGAAAAAGGAGAGAAGAAAGTGGACAGTATAAGAAGAGGAGGGAGAAGATGGAGTAGAATGAAAAATAAAAAATGATGACAGAATGAGGATGAAATCTGAATGAATGCTGATGCGTGAAAAGGGGGAGAATGACTGATTATGAAGAATTGTGACAACACCAAGGAAAAAGGGGATGGAGAAGGGGAGAGAGAGAGAGGAGAGGGGAGAAGGGGAGAGAGGGGGGAGAGGAGAGGATGAGGAGGTGAAAAACGAGATTAAAGGAGGGTTGGCAGAGAAATAATGAATGGGAGAGGAGGAAATGAAAGAGGGAAGCAGACGTGAAAGGAATCAGAAAAGGGAACAAAATGAAAGAGGATGGGGGAAAAAAAAGTGCAAGGAAGGAAAGAAAGAGAGGGAAGTAAGGCACAAGGTGAGGAGGAAGGGGAGAAAGAGTACCAATCCCTCCTTTTCCCTTCCTTTCCTTTCCCTTCCCTCCCCTCCTCTCTTACCTCCCATCCCCTTCCCTTCCACCCTCCCCCTCTCCTCTGCAACCCTCTGGTGAACACAGGGATGATATGAGACTTATCTGGGACCCGGGACAGAGATGCAGTGTCACCATTACCCCACATATTCTCTCTCTCTCTCTCTCTCTCTCTCTCTCTCTCTCTCTCTCTCCCTCTCTTAACCCAAAGCTGCCATTATCCTGTCGTCTAACAATTTTCTTTTCTATGTGTGTGATAAAGACGACGACGACGACGATGATGATGATGATGATATAAGCAAAGGCTGGTGTTGGTAAGGTGTGAAATATTGCTGAGGCAGGTGTGGGTAGGTGAGGCAGGTGCAGGGTAGGTGAGGCAGATGTGGGTAAGGGGAGGCAGGTAAAGGATAAGAAGCCAGGTATAAATGAGGCAGGCGAGACAGGTGTGAGGCAAGGTGAGAAGACAGGTATCAGACTAAGTTAGGCAGATGCAGACAGGGTAAGGTAAGGTAAGGTGAGTCAAGGCAGGATGATAGTAAAACCAAGGCAGGTGCGGCAGTGTGTGTGGAGGCAGGTGTGAGGCAAGACGGAGCAGGTGTGAAGGAGAGGCAGGTGGCAGACAGGTAAGTGGAGCAGGACACTAATGAGATGAAGCGAGAAATCAGGACATGTGGAGTGGAGAGGAATACTACACGTGTGAAGCGGAATATGTGGAGGGGAATTCAGGAGATGAGAGTGGAAGATGAAGATGAGGGGAAGGAAAGGAGAGGAGAGGAGGAGAGAATGGGAAAAAAACAATAATGGCATATGTGGAGATAAGTGGAAAAGAATGAGTGGAAATGAATGCGAAGTCAAGAAACAGATCTGTGTGGAAGAGAATGGAGGTGGAATATAAAAAGGTGGAGTAAGGAGGTAAAGGAGGACAATAATGCGAGTAGAAATGTGGATGGAAGTGGAGTGTGTGTATGGAGAACGAGAAGTGGATAGGACGTGGTGGTGTATGGAGAATGAGGAGAGAAGTGGATAGGACGTGGTGGTGTATGGAGAATGAGGAGAGAAGTGGATAGGACGTGGTGGACTAGAGTGGAGGGCGGTGGAAGCCATATAAGGGTGGTGCGAGGAGGGTGGAGTACGTGGAGAGGACCCGGGGAGAAAATGCTGGCAAAGACGCAAGGAAATTCAACAGCGGTGGATCGAACAAGAAATGAAGTGGATGGAATAACTGGAGAAAGTCGTAGGTGGAGACGAGGTAAAGTGGATGATGAGACATGAGGAAAAACGATGGAAAAAGGTATAACGTACGTGGATAAAACAGACAGTGGAAGCAAAGGGAAAAGTTAGAATAAGGGTCTGTCAAATGAGCACATGATGAATGATGATAAGGGAGGAAGGAGTGGAATACGAACGAGTGGAATCAGCAGGATGGTGGAAGAAAAAAAATGGATGGAGAAGACTTGGGGTGGAGTACATGATGATGATGATAAGAGATCAAGAAAATGTGGACTGGGAAGGAGTGAATTCTGTAGGAGGGTGGAGGGAGGTCACAAATATATGGGTGGGGTGGACTTTAGGAGGGAGGAAAAGAAGGTGGAATGGGAGCAAGTGAAACCTGCAACAGGGTGGAGCAGTGTGACAAAATGGGGTGGGGTGGGGGGTGGAGGGGAGTTAGCAGGGGTGGGGAAAAGGGGTAATAAGATACAGGAGAGGAGAAACGAGAAAGGACTAGGAAGGGTTGGAGAGACGAACAAAAAGACCAGTGGTGGGGTGAAGTTTAGGATGCAGGGGAAAGTAAAGAAGAGAACGAGAAACTGGAATGGAAATCATGGGAGGGAAAGGAGGAGAGGGAGAAGTGTGAAGTGGAGGGGGAAGAAAGAGGACAGGTAATTGGAGGAGAGAGAGGGGGGGGGGAAACAAACGTGAAAAAGGAAAATTGAGAACACGGTAACTAGAGATTAGAGAGGAAAAACATGGAGGGAGGGGAGAGGGACGGATAGGAAGACCACGAAGAAAGAAAAGACTGGAAAAGAGAGTAAAAAAACGCAAATACGAGGAACACTTATAACAAGGTAACAATAGAGACTGGAAATGACAAATGGAGAGGAGAGGAAAGAGAAGAGGAAAGAAGAGAGAGGACAGCATGAAAGGAAAGAGGATGGGAGGGAAGGAGAGGAGAGGAAAGCAGGACAGGAAAGAGGAGGGGAGGAGAGGAGAAAGGAGAGGAGAGGAAAGGAGAGGAGAGGAAAGGAGAGGAGAGGAGAGGAGAGGAGAGGAGAGGGTTAAAAATGCATGATAAAGAGAAGAAAATCCATAGGAGGGTGAGGGGAAAGGACACACAAGACAAAGGACACTTTAGAATGGGGGCGATAAAACGTAAAATGAAAACATAAAACGATGAAAACAAGATGAAAACATGCGAGTCTATGGAATGAGGACATGTGGAATAATCCTGAGGGTGGTGTGGAGAGAGGTGGAGCAAGGGTGGAACCGGTTAAGGGCTAAGGTGACGCTGCAAGGCTCCACGCTCCGCTACACGCAAAAACTGGACCCGGCCCCTCACACACACCACGCCACTGCCAACACACACCACACCCTCTGCCATCTCTCTACACACCCCTGCCTATTCTTCACATCACTGCCAAACCACTGCAACCCATACCACAACCACTGTCACCAACTGCCTCTCTCTCTCTCTCACACACACACACAACGCCACCAACCCAGACCATACCTTCTGCCATCTCTAGACACCCCTGCCCATTCTCCACATCACTGCCAACCCACACCACAACCACCCTCTCCGCCTCTATCAACCACACCATAACATCCTCTGTAAAAACACTCTCCACACCCCAAAGTTTACAATTCATCACCCATCCCTTTATCTATCCAGGGCACTAAATCGATTCGCCTCTATCCACCCTAACCCATGCAAGTCCATCATCACTCATGTCTATCCCATCCCATACCAACATCCATCATTGCTCACACCTTCCCCACCCTCATCCATCACCATATTTACTGACACACCCTAACCATCACCCAATCTCCACCCTCACCCCCACCCAAAAAAGAGAAAAGCAAAAATCTAGACTATAACGAAGATATGACAACCACCCAAACTACCAAAGCAAACCCACACCATTCCACCTAAACGCTAACTGGTCAAAATTACACAACTTACTAAAATCAACAAAGCAAAATTGAGTCAGTCTTTTAGTTATCTTAATGTCTTCAGCTCTGGCGGGTCCTACGTGAACTGAATTAGAAGTATACAGAGTTCATTACCTTTAACGTGAGAGATTTCCGTTCTTTTGTAACTTATTTCACGTGGATCAGTATAAAAGTAGGACAATGCTACAGTTCAGCACTCATTCTACAGCACTTTCCGACAACGCTACGGCTCTGCGCTCACTCTACAGCACTTTCCCGACACTGCTACGACTCAGCACCCTTTCCACAGCATTTTCCCGACAATGCCACGACTCAGCACCCTTTCTACAGCACTTTCCCGACAATGCCACGGCTCAGCACCCTTTCCACAGCACTTTCCCGACAATGCTACGGCTCAGCACTCGTTCTACAGCACTTTTTCGCGACCAGCACCGTAATCTTGTGTTAATCTCGTTATAGTTCAGTTTTCAAGACTGGGAGATGAAAGTATTACACCCGGTTTAAGTAATGGCAGTTGTACACCCGCTTAAAGTGAGCAGAATAGTCTCGTATTAGCCAGCTTAGGGAAATAATACGTTCTTGAGTTGGAAAAAAAAAAAATCCCTTTGGTTAGCCCCCCCCCCCTTTTTTTGTGTGTGTGTGGGGATCAACAGACGAACTTTGGCAAACAGGTTAACTTTGAAGCATTGACCATCATTTTTTTTTTTTAAGCAAAGGAAAAAGCCATGTCAAA